>NW_025335817.1:581922-720346 GCF_004798865.1 Varanus komodoensis
TGGGCTCCAAGATCACTGCAGATGGGGACTGCAGCCAAGAAATTAAAAGACGCTTGCTCCTGGGAAGGAAAGCTATGGCAAATCTAGACAGCATACTAAAAAGCAGAGACATCACCCTGCCAACAAAAGTGCGTATAGTCAAGGCTATGGTTTTCCCAGTTGCAATGTATGGCTGTGAAAGCTGGACCATAAGGAAGGCTGAATGCCGAAGGATTGAGGCCTTTGAATGTTGGTGCTGGTGGAGACTCCTGTGAGTCCCTTGGACCGCAAGGCGATCAAACCAGTCAGTCCTAGAGGAGATCAACCCTGACTGCTCTTTTAATTTCCTGGCTGCAGTCCCCATCTGCGATGATCTTGGAGCCCAGGAAAATAAAATCTGTCACTACCTCCATTTCTTCCCCATCTATTTTCCAGGAAGTGTTAGGACTGGATGCCATGATCTTAGTTTTCTCAATGTTGGGTTTCAAGCCAACTTTTGCACTCTCCTCCTTCACCCGCATCAAGAGGCTCTTTAGTTCCCCTTCACTTTCTGCCATATCAGAAATCATCTGCATATTTGCATGTATAGTGAGGATCAAAGAGTACATCAGGGAGAAAGCACTAAGCAGGAAACAAAGCTGAGCAGCAAGCCAAAGGGAAGGACCAAGGGCCAACCTTCCAGGGCCTTTCTCTGCTTGCCACCTCCAAGGAAGGCTTGTTGGTGGCAACAAGGAGACGGGCCTTTTCGGAGGTGACCCCCAGTTATGGAACAAGTTCCCCACTGAGCCCAACCTGGCACCACGTTTACTATCTTTTTGGTGCCAGGTAAAGACTGTCCTCTAATGCAGGGGCCTCCTGGTTCTTACACAAGGTGTAACTGGGTATTTCAACATATACTTTTTTGTATTTTTGTTTTTTATTTGCTGTTATGCTTTGTAGTGCCACCACCACAGTCAGATCACTCAAAGAGTAACTCAGAGAGCTAACAAAAAGCCCCGGTGGGAAATATCCTCTCATGAGGATGAGAGCAAACCAAGCCAGGCTTCAAAGCCTTGTTGAGAGCTATTCCGTGAGCTCAAGCATCTCGAAGGACCAAACAACCTTGCACTGAGCGATCCAGGATGGACAATCCCTGGCTGCATCTTCAGGCAATCCAGCTGCCAAGCTATTGCTAGATGTATCATTCCATTAATGTCACCATGGGAACCGTCCGTAAGAGACAAAGAGAGGGACAGAGCTGTTTTATGTGTTCAGAACTCACCTAAAACCTTTTAAAGAGAAGGAGAAAGCAAAAAAAAAAAAAAAAAAGCAACTGCACTAAACTCCTACTTTACAATGGATTAAACCTTGTTGCTTTTCATGATCATTAATGAATGAAGAAGGCAGGTTTTTAATTGCTGCTGCTGTTGTTATTGTTGTTAGTCGTGAAGTCATGTCCAACCCATTGCGACCCCATGGACAACACTCCTCCAGGCCTTCCTGTCCTCCACCATCCCCCAGAGTCCACCCAAGCCCACCCCCACTGCCCCACTGACCCCATCCAGCCACCTCATCCTCTGCCGTCCCCTTCTCCTTTTGCCATCAATTGTTCCCAGCATCAGGCCTTCTCCAGGGAGTCCTTCCTTCTCATTAGGTGGCCAAAGTATTTGAGCTTCATCTTCAGTATCTGGCCTTCTAAAGAGCAGCCAGGGTTGATCTCCTCTAGGACTGACCATTTGATCACCTTGCGGTCCAAGGGACTCGCAGGAGTCTCCTCCAGCACCACAATTCACAATTGTACAATTGCTGTTGTACAAGAGCATAAAAATGCCTTCACTCTGAGTGGCAAGAGCGAAGGTTTCAGCACCCTGGACAGCGCCGCAGGGACCATCCCAGGTTACCGGTTCTTTATTTGCAGCATGCACACACCACTCCATAGATAAGCAGTTCCCACAGCAGGGAACAATAAAAGAAAAAGAACAAAATACCAGATTAAAAGGACGCCAGATTAAATTTTTGCTGCTCTGGCAACGCTCGGGAGTTGAAGTTTCAGATATGTGGAGATCTACTGTTTGCCAACCCTTGACTTAGAAGTCACAGCAACAAATTCCAGCCCTGGATCAGTCAGTGAATCTGCTGCACAAGGATCGCCAAGCAGGAATGCTAATCAAAGAGGTAGAAAATACGAGAACTTGTAACGCAGCACCCCCGAAACAGCTGCGATTTAATAGCAAGCTATTCTGAAAGCCCCAAATATTTAATAAGGTGGTTGAGATATTCTTATCTTTAAATAGCTAATCTGATTTTCTGGGACAGAAGCTAAGTTATGGGGCAGTCAACAAAGGGCTATAACGATCTTCTTCGTTTTTGTTTCTCCTTGAAAGTAATGAATGCACCCTGTTTGTGATACACTGGAACTAATTGGTTCCAAATCATTTGATTAAAGTAATCAGTCAGTAACCTGTCACGGGGGAAATTCTTATATTTGAGGGGACAAAGACTTTTTTAATCCATGTTTTTTCAAGGAGAAAAATATAGATTAACCCCATTTGTCTCATTTGTTTTCCCTAGGCCTGATGCCTAGGCAGGCACAGATATTTTAAGTCCTGTACAAAAGCTCAGTTGTAGCTAGTGATTACAAGAAAGCTCCTGCTTAAAGAATCTTGTGGTTTGTGATTGTGTGAATTGAAAGCTGGATTATTGGCCTGGACCAGCTTGGCTTTTCTTACGCTCTTATGATTTGAGATGGCATCTCTGGAGAAATGACACTACTCCTCTTGGAAGTATTTTTGCTGTTGATTGTTTGTTTCCCTTGAAATTATGTGGTGGAACATCTTTCATATTATGTACCGTCTCACTTTCATTGCGCACAAAGTGGTTTACAAATATAAACCCCAAACAAGAATAAAATAACCACCAAAACAATAATAGGGCTGATGAAAATATTAAAGGCTAAGACACGGAAGCATGTAAAATATTAAAGAGCCTAGGTAATTGAGGAGTTAGGACTAACAGCAGGCCTGGATTTTGGGATAGACCAAAGAGCAAGCAAGTACAGAAGCTCCTTGTTTAAACCCTTCCACAGCCCTTCCTCTCCACTAGGGTCCAGTGGCCAGCTCAGGTAGGCAGGACCAGTCCAGAGGTCTTCACTGCCAAGGCCAGACTTCCCAAGCATGGTGCCTTCAAGTGTTTGGGGTTTAGCCCTTGCCAACATGGCCCGTTGTCAAGCATCTTGGGCATTGTAGTCAAAAACATCTGAAGGGGATTCGTTTGGGGAAGGAAAGGCTAGGCACATGCTCCAGCCTGACTTTGGGGGCTGCTACACAAGGAAGGCACACACCAAGCCAGCGGTGGACTCCGATAGTCTCTGCCACTTGGAGGTCCTGTTGAAGCAGGAATCTCCTTACTTGACCACCTGTATCTCCCCCTGGATCACAAGTGGTCCTTCCTCCTGTGCTCCAGCAGGTGTGGCTTTTGTTTGTTTGGCCAAACCTGATGGTTCTGACAGCACACTAGCCTCAGATATGAGACGCTACAGTGCAATAGGGGGCAAACTAATGTATCAGGTCTCGGAAACAAAAATAAATGCACATTTCTTTCCCTTTTACATTGCCTATATTCTTTTGATGCGACAGAATTTTGGGCACTTCTCCCTCCCTTCCTCCCTCTCTCTCTCTCTCTCTCCCACCACCTCCAGACAACTGAGTGGATAATGAGGGTATATAACCAGAATATTAATAATATTAATAACAATAATAAACAATTTCTCTGTTGCCTAGACATAATTCATGTAAAATCTCCTTGTAAAAGTCTTATTAGAAGTCTGCTTCTGCATGCGTGATTATTAAATTAAACCATGATCTCACTTATTCTGAAGGTGCTTTCAAACGTGATGCTAAATATATGTTTTCCAAATGTTCAGTTTTAGAGGTTTTTTTTTTTTTTTTTAAAGAAAAGCAAAATTTAAAAAATGGATCATTCGTGTGACATGTAATAGGAAAAACAGCCATTTTAAACTGGATGGTGTGACACTCTTTTGTGAACTTACGGAGTCTGAATGATAGTGATTATGCCATCATGTTGCTTTTTGCCCCAGCAATGCTACAGGTTCTGCTCCTGGGTTTGCCAAGCATATTCACTTGTGTGCCAGATGGCATGTGCCCTGGCAGCAATATTTAAGTATTTGGCTAGCCGAAGGGAACGATGGTCCTCCGGCTGCTTCCAGCTCTGATCCTGTGATCCGCTGACTGCCGATTTGCTAAATTTGATGATTTGATGGTTGATTCAGTGATTCTGAGTCCTCACGCAAAGCCCTTCTCTTGATGCCCCACCCACTAAGTCAAGTCAGGTGGGACGAGATGAGATCTTTTCAGCAGTGGCTCCCTGCTGGTAGAAGGGGCAGCCAAAGAGGCTGTCCAGCCCTTACGTCATGGTCTTTCCAGGGCCTGGCCAATAACTCTTCTTCTGATGCATGCTGAGAACGGTTTGATTCTACTTTGCTGGTAGTTTTTCTTTTGCTTCATGATGTTTTTCTGCCATTATTCCTTGCAGCTGGTTTGATCCTGATCTTATTTTGTGCTGCTGTTATTTTTTGTGGCTGGCTTGGGAATGGCGGGAGTTGTAAGGCTGTTTTTGCCTAAAAATGCAAACGTGTGCCCTAAGTCACTAGATAAGTTAATAAATTAGCATTTTTAATGTGACCCTGCAAACTGTGACACAGAGAGGCAGTGCCTTGGTTAAGGTGCTGGTTTAGAGCTCAGGAGCTCCAGGTCCCAGTCCCCACTCTGACATGACGCTCACGGGGTGATGTTGGGCCAGGCACTGGCTCTCATCCTAGCCTACCTCACAGGGCCGTTGCTGTAAGGATAAAATGGAGAGGAGGAGGAAGACGAAGGAAGCTGCTTTGGGTCCCTTGCAAGAGGAAGGATGGCACAGTACGAACAAGTGATAATATGTCTGCATTAAGTTTTTGTAGGGTGTTTTCTTTTGTGCAAGGACTAAAACAACGTTCTTAAACAACTGCACAAAATGAATCTGAATTCATACAAACGCAAAGCACAATTTCTGTAAAGGCTTCTGTGTGTTGTGTGGAGGGCGAGAGATGAACATAACAGAATCGAGAGCTGCTTAAGACTGAGCATGTTACTATTTTGAAATTCCCCTAATTAAACTTGAATGCACAAGGAGTGGAATACGGGTCAGGGAAGCGCGTCTATCCAAACCACGGAGGAATTGAATGGAAATGGTTTCTTTGGACAATATTCAGAGTAAATTCATTTCCTCACACCAAAGCTCTTTCACCTCAGGATGTTTCACTGTGAAAATCAATAAGACTGACGGAGGCTGCATCATCTTAAAATTTCTTGGTATAAATTGGATCTGGAGCCACCACACTGTTCTTTCCAGTGGTTCTTTGCAACCTTTCTCTTGCGGTAGATCTTCCCCCTCTTTCCAAGCAGACCAGGACAAAGGATTTTGTACTATAAGACTTTATTATACTAAAGCTGTCCAGTCAGTGGCCTTAGTCGTACAAAAGATGAGAAGTGCAGAAGTCAATATCAAAAGGAAAAGCAACATTACAATACTGGTCCTTAGGGAAATGGGGTTTAATGACACAAAACTGAGTACTCTGCCTCCCTTCCGTATGGAAAGGAGCAAGCCATAACCTTCAAGCAGCATCCCTGAAAGCATCTCCGCTCGTCTGCGCCTCAAAGTAAAGATGCACAGTCTGCTTCCTTTCCTCCAACATGTTCATTAAACTTTCCTGCAGAATTTGAAATTGACCCTCCACCCGCTTTGAAGCCTGCTATCTGGTGCCAGTGACGATACTGGGCAAGCCAGATGGGGCTGCAGTTTAGCATATACAGAGGGTATCCAGCCGGAGGCCATGTCAGGATCCGGGCTCTATTCCCATCCAGACATGAAGCCCCCGGGTGCCTTTGGGTCACTAGGGACTTTCAATCCACTCTACCTCACAGGGTTGTTGTTGCGAGGAGACAATGGTGATCAGGAGCATCTCGAAAGTCAGGGGAAGGAAGCAGGAGATCAATACAATGCAGTGATATGAAAAATGTGACCAGGAGCAGGCGGGTTGTTTCCCGTTAGGGCCATGCTAGGACAAAACCAGTTCCTGGCTTTTTACCCCTGGGATGGGAACTTGGAGCTTAAATGTAGCCGAGATTTTTAGCTTCTCTGTTTATATGTAAAGAGTATAAACTTTACATATAAATAAAATCTAGGTTTCCAAATGCCATAAGTTCCTCAACTCATCCTTTGTGCTTGCTATGATTGCCTCCCCTGATATATCAAACGTCTTTTTTTGTTCATTTGTTTTAGGAGAAGCTTTCTGAGTTCTTCATTATGAGATGATGTGTCTGGGCTTCTTTTGCTTTTTTCAGTCTTTTTCTTACTTCAAAGCAAACAAGTAAACATTGTGTCAGTCTTCAATTAATGATGCTCTCAATATAGCTATCTTTCAGCGCATTATATTAAGCGGTGTGCAGCTGGATTGCTGTGGATTTCTTTTTCCTTTGCTGTGGTAACTTTTGGATTTATATAATAAAGCTTTCCTTGTATTCCCCTCCACACACACACCCACATTTTTCTTTCTAGCTGCGAGTTGGTTCTACTCCTAGGTGAATTGTAAACCTTGGAAATTAAATGGGTTTATTTTAATAATGTTTCATGCTTGACTGTTTGATGAAATTTTGCATTATATTCCAAGCCACTGACATTTATTTTTTATGTCATATTCATGGGAGGTTTATGTCAGAAAATGTCATTACCACCATCCCTTTGGTTAGCAGAATATAATTTAAGGAGTCACTTCTTTTTAGGATAACGTCCTAATTATTCATCACAAGAAAAGCTCCGGATGTGTCTCAAGGAAGTATTTAAATTGTCAAGTGCAAAAATTTACAGTGAGACTCAAGATCATGAGGGAAGCTGCATGGATTCTATTGCTCACCAGGGAATTAGAACAGAAACTCATTAAATAAACCTCAATAAATCATTGTAATAATGATTTTGGGGTGGAGGGAGAAACCAATCGATCAGTTTGCTCCATTGACAGCCAGATCTATAAACATATGATGCCTGTGTGTATGAAATGCAGTTGGATTAGAGTCATTGCGTGCTGGAATACTCGGCCAGGAAACGTCTTACATGTGAAACTAAACAACATAATAGAATGATGAGGAAATAAACTAGATGGTCATATTTCACATTACAAAAGGTTCATACAAAATAGAGGACAATGACGACAAATCCTATGTGGCACAGACGTCTCTACAGAATCTCTGTGGGTGGAATTATCCAGTTCGAAAAGTAATTTTTGGTCAAAGTTCCTTCCTCTTCCAAATACTTTGCTCTCTAGTTCCAGGGAGTGTTGTCAGGTTTCTTGAGGACCTGAAAGGGTTTCTTGTGTGTTGTGTCATAAAAGGATCAGAAACGGTAAGAAGGAAGATAGAAAGAAGTGGCTTCTTTAGCAGGGAGAAGATGCTTTCCCTAAGTAAGGTTCCTATAGCTTGGAAGAAAAGAGAACTGGATCTGTTCTTGGACGCACCCGCCTCATGCAGCTAAAATGGTTGGGTGACCTGAAGGAAGATGGGTCTCTTGGGACACCGGTGGAAATATGGAAGTGAGAACCCAGGTACTCAGGATGGAGCCCTTCTGGACCTCGGGAGTGATGCAAGCAGAGATTAGCCTCCGTTCAGGGATTTGAGCTGGTACTCAGCATCAACAAAGGCTTGGTAAATTCTGCAAGTTCTTTTTGGAGACAATTCAGGGGTTAATTTATTTATTGGATTTATATCCCACCTCTTTCTTTTGAAGAACTCCAAGCTGCATTCTCTTGCTGTTGCTCTCAATTGTATTCCCCAGCCCTGTGAGGCAGGCTGGGCTGAGTGTCTGTGACTGGCCCAAAGTCACCCTGTTGACTCCATGGCTGAGCGGGGACTAGAACCCGGGTCCTCTGAGTCCCGGTCCTGTGCTCTTAACCATTGGATTTCCCCACACTGGCAAATCCACACAGGATTCCTCCTTATTCTCCAGTCAGAGGACAACTGTCCCCTCCCCAAACCTCAGAGACCACCAGCTGCAAATGAAGCCTAAATTATTGCCATAAACAGAGCCGTTTTTCAGCACTTACCTAAATATTCATTAAATAGGACCGTGGAAATATAGTCTGGCAACCTAAAGACTAACACATTTATTTATTCTGGCATCTACTTTCATGGCCACTGCCAAGTTTAGGACAATGGATATGCACATGCAAGGGAAGGGGGAGAGATGGAAACGGTGTTGTTTCAGGGAAGCGAAAAGCAAGTAACGTTCAGAAAATGATAATTTCATGGACAAATTCCACAAAAGTGCATGTCAGAATATATAAATTTACTGATCTTTCATGTGCACATGAATTGTTGTCATTTTTGCTGTAATGGAATAATGTGGCTAACCCTCTGGTAATAAAAAAAAATATTAATGATAATAACACATTTCATTTCTCTACTAACTAATAGCTGATGTCCCCTGTGTGGTTTACAGCAATACATAAAACAGACAGTAGAATATAGCAGCAAAAATGTTTCCAAAATACCAAAACAGAAAAACAAAATTTGAAAGGCTATAACATCATAGGATAGACTTATAAAAAACTTGGGTATTCCGCTCAAGCCATTAGATATTTTTCTATATCTTTACAGTCTGTATTTTTCTATATCTTTATAGAACGCCATCATAACCTGGTGCTGAAAGGTTGACAAGTTTGGTGCCAGTGGGGAGATCATATCTGGGGGCTGCCAGTAAGGATCCCACCCCCCATTCAGAAGACCTTTTGATGGCTCAAACCTACTCTCTCTCTCTCTGTCTCTCTCTCTCTCCGTTTGTTCACTTTGCTTTGACAGTGCATGGAATGCAGCAGCAATGCACAGAAAACTCTTGAGAAAAAGAGCTAAGGTAACCCATTCCAGTGAGGTTTGGGTTATGTTCTATTTTCTCATCTGCAGTATCACATTTTTTTTTCTCCGCCCGATCATACTCCAGCGGCTAATACTTGAACTCCTCCACCCTTTCTGTGTTCATCTGTTCATTAGTCTGGAAAACCTCATGTTATTTTACTTGTTCAAATGTGGAACATATTGTAAGAGTGTTGATGTCAGGTGATAATTAATGCACTCCAGAGATGAATTGGATTACCAACTGATTATGGAAGTGAAGGGAAGGGGAAGTGAATCTATAGAAGTTGTGCTAGGAATACAAATTAGCCAAGGTATGGAATCTTGAATGGGACTCAAACACACAGTAACCATTTCATATCCTCCAGTAGAGGAGGAAATAAGAGACCTTACAGCTACTGTGGTTTGGCATAACTTGCTTGAGCAAGGGGTGACCGTTCAGCAAGTCCCCACAACTTCACGCTCATGTCATGAGAAGCAAAAACAAAAATCTGGTATGCTTTCTCCTATATATCTGAAAAATCCAGTTAACCTTCTCTAGAGATGTATGAGAATCATATTCCGTTTGGGTTTGGTCAGCATTTATTCAGTTCTCATGGGGCATAATCTGTAGATCTGGACTGAACGTGGGTACGATATGAAGCTGAAGTCATTTGTTGTTGTTGTTTAGCGGTTAAGTCATGCCTGACCCTTCCCAACCCCATGGAGAACATTCCTCCAGGCTCTCCTGTCCTCCACCGTCCCTCGGAGTCCACCCAAGCTCGCACTCACTACCCCAGTGACCCCATCCAGCCACCTCATCCTCTGCAGTCCCCTTCCCCGTTGGCCTTCAATCATTCCCAGCATCAGGGTCTTCTCCAAGGAGTCCTTCCTTCTCATTAGGTGGCCAATTAATGAAGTCCATACACATCCATTTTTGCAACATGATTAATGGACCGAAAGAAAAGGCATGGCAAATGTGTATGTTGGGGGATAAGGCACACAAATCAGGTTTAATCAGTGGGAGAATGCACACACACATCTGGGGCCGACCTGCTTGAATCTAGGATACTAGGATTCATGGGGATTTCATTTGCAATGCTTCCTGGAATCCCTAGACACTGCATGTGAGACACCATGCTCCTTTCTTTGATTGGACATTTTCTCCTTTGCAAAAGCCCCTTGTTTTGGTGTGATTTTGTAGGGCTTCTCTGGATTCTCCCTGGCCTGTGAGAAGTAATGCAGAAAGCATATCTTCACACTCTCAGATAATTCACACGGAGACACGGAGACCTGGCTGGCTCGCTAGTGTGAACAAAGGCCTGAATGACCATTGGATCAGCACTTATTTCCCCTCCTTCCCATTCACTTTCCTTTTTCCTAGTAGTCAGGTCACTGGTCAGACTATAAGATTGCACAGTTAGTTCAGAGTGAGGGCAAAGCTTGGCATTGCCCTCACTCTGAATGGGCTTCTGGTTAGCTGTGTAATTATGGCATTATTTTTAGGAAGAAGAAATGTTGGTAGTTAGGGTGTTAAACTGGAAAATCAGGAAATTCAGGTTATAGTCCCCACTCAGCCATGAAGCTAATTGGGTGACTCTGGCCCAGTCACAGATTTTCAGCCTAACCTACCTCACAGGGTGGTTGTTCTGAGGGTACAATGGAGTGGAGGAGGATTCTGTCAGCCACCTTGGGTTCCTTGGGAAAAAGAGCAGGATATAGATGCAATGCAATAATAATAATCAGAAAATGTCATCAAATCTGCAACCTGTCAGGGTTTTTTAAGGCACCAGCAAAAAAATATACAAACACAAATGATAGAAATGCAAGCTTTCACCTTCGTTCAGGAAGCAATTGAATCCCCCACCCCAAAGCCCCTTTCTGTGCCAGAAATGTTTATGGGAGAACATTTAGCTGACCCCTAAACTCAAGGAATGCCCCATTCCTAAGAGAATACACCATTCTAGCAAAGGAAGACCTCTGACTGCTATCGCATCAACCAGACTCGTGTCCCAGTGAAACTGCCTGTTGTGCTTACAGGAAAAGTGCTCATCACTCAAAGCAGACCGGGATGGGGTTTGCCTAATGGCTGAAGCGTAAGATGGATAGAACCAAAGGAAAGCACAAGGTGCAGACCCGGAAAGATGCTGTCTGAGATACTGATTATGCCTGACTTGCATTTCACGAGCCGCTACTCAGCCGTCCTGGCATGTTTCTCTTGCCCAGATGCAGGTAATGTTTCATCCTAGCCCTGGTGCAGAATATTACTGGGAAGCTATCCATTTACTGTGCAAAGGGGCTAAGAGCCTATTGAGCTTCCTGCAAGATTTCCAGAGCGTGTTTTGTTTCATAATTTTACAGGGTTTCCCTGCACCACAAATATCTTTTAAAAATGCAACTTTCTATCAAAGAGGGTGGATTTGGACTCCCTGACCTTTTCTTGTGCCCCAGGGCCTATTCCTTGCTCTGCATTTGATCTTTTCCACTTAGAAACCTCCCCCTGCTCAATTTTGAGTTTTTCTTTCTGGATCCAGTCCCCAAGCAGCTTGCACCAGGCTCCTCACAAACCAAAACAGAAAATGTACTTCCATTGTGGCAGAATCGTGGCATATATTTTCACATCAATTGTGTTTGATGTATTTCCATATGCGACATTAACTTTATGGGGAAATCCAGATTTTAAAATTGGCAGGGAAATATTGATTTGGCAGACAAGCAGATTTTCACTTTAGATCAGCTTGTTGATCCTGATGATAATTTCCTGCCATTTTCTGTTTTGTGCGCTAAATATAAGTGACTGGCTACAGCTGTACAGCCACAAATGCATTTCAAACATTTGTTAGAATCTAGGTTAACTTCTGCTGCTTTTGCAACTTCAGAACTCCCTGCACTATTGGAGGTATTGATCGAGGCTGAACAGTTACATCGACCTACAATGCATGTCTATAAATATTTATTATCAGTAAATAATTCTGATATGCCAGGGTCAGGAATGAGCTGAAACATTTTCTCTTGCTGGATCAAAGGATTGCTTCATTAGTACCTATTTTGCAGGCAAAAAAATGATATTTTGGGTATACTGGTTGCCATGATGTGCTTTTGATAAGAGCTTGATTTAATTGCCCAATTGTTGGAGGTGCAGTACAGCTCTTACATCTCGTCTTCATAGATTTTGGAAACTGGAGCTTCCTTTTGGGGAGAAATAATAATTGGGATAAATCTGGTGATGGGAGAGATCTGTAATACCCAGAGGCACATGTGTTCCTTTGATTTACTTTCCCTTCTCTTGGAATTTAATGCAAAGTCAACATAAATAGATTTCCCATGCCCTTTTGACAACTGTCAGACCAATATTACAACGTTGGAAAGATGAATAGCCATGTGCAGTAATGAAATGGGTGGGGATTTAATGAAATGTTGAATTTTTGAATAGGTGGCCTTTAGAAGTAAATTACAAATGGATAAATATATGGAAATCTGGGGTGCCTTTGTTAAAATCTCCATGCAATTATTTTAAATAATGGCAGTATATTCTGTTACATACTGACCTATGGAACTGTACGACATATATACGTAATTAGCAATGTAGATCTGTTTACATTTTATTCAAAAATTTCATTGTTTCAGTTTTGTTTCTTTTTTCCCTTGTTTTAATGGTGTGGTCTGGGATTTGGGGGCCCTTTTTGTTTTTGCATAGCACCATGAAAAAAATAAGTGAATAAAAGCACTTACAGCCTGAACAAGACCTAAATCAGGGATCGGGCGACATTTCCTGCAGCTGGCTTCATATGGTCTTTCCAGCATCAAGTGAAAACCTTTTATTCTTCCAGATATTTTAAGAAGAGCTGAGCACACCTGTCTCCTCAGAAATTTCCATGCTATTTGTGTGCAGAGAAACTGGGGAGACCCTTGCACAAACTACCTCCAGAGGAAGGAGAAATTCTCAAACATTTTCTCAGAGGTGAAGCTAACCATCAGCAGGAATTGTGGTGCAACGCCTTCCTTTTCATTTCAAGATTTGTGTCTGGCAATTGCATTTTTGGGCACCCGGTGCGTTGGCCACCCTTTCTCGTCCTTCACCATGTCACATTCCATTCAAGGGCACGTGGTGTGGAAGGCATCCAACACCACCAAAAAAAAGATAATAGTGATTTAAAAAGTGGAGATCAAGTGGCAACGGGCAGATTTGGGTACTCTGTGGGAGTTTTCCTTCTGTTTCACGTGTCCCCGTTGCTCTGCAGCCTCCCAGCCTACCTCTGATTCTAATCTGAGAAGCCCCATGGAAAAATTACCAGATTGTGTCTTGCCTGGGCTTCAATCCAAAAGTGGGATGCTGAAGAGGCTGCCATGTTGCAATGGAAGAGGCTAAGGAGGCTGCCATGTTGCAACGGAAGAGGCTAAAGAGGCTGCCATGTTGCAATGGAAGAGGCTGCCATTTTCCAGCAGACCTCAGCCATCCCTTTCATAAGGTAACTGCTCATTCCAGGAGCCCTGGAACAAACACAGAAGGATTTCTCCAAATTTCCTTCTCTTCTGAATGTCTTTTCAAAGGCGATTCATTTTCTATCAAATTGAATGAGGCAGGTCGGAAAAAATGTGGAATAAATTTTGGCACAGCACCAAAATTTGGAACTGCTTTTAGTACATTATATGACTGGTTTTAATCTTGGTTTATGATGTTATGTTCTGAAGAATGGTTTTATTCTTTGCTGCTTATTTTCTTGGCTTTTGCTGGGTTGTTTCTATTTTGTATGTTTGTTTTAATGTTGGTATTTTTAATGTATCACACACTGCTCAGAGATCTTTGATTACTGGGTAGTGTAATAGTACACGGAATGAACAAACAAATGAACAGACCAAATAAACCATGACTGAGGCTAGAAAGAGTTCCTCAAAATGAAGTTTAAGAGCCAAAGGGTACAATCCTGTGTATATTTTAATCTGAGTTCTACAATTCCCAGAATTTCTCGGTCAGCATATCTGGTTGGAGGATACTGGGAGTTGTAGAGTGTTTTTCTGCTCCATCCAACATGACAAGAGTCATTTAACATCTGCTTTCTACACAGCACCCAAAATTCAACTGGTGACTCTCTAAAGTTTGTATTATTTACCTCCCGCTCTGCCACCAGACATGTGGACACTGAAAATAAATGAATGAGACATGTCTGGCATTTCTCACTTCCATTACATGTAACATCTCTATTTTTCCTCCCCAATAATTTGTGTGGTTAGACAGCCAACAGGAGGAAAGAAAAATTACTTGTAACAGCATTTATTTTGGAGACACTACAATTTTGCTTCAAGGGACAGACAGTCAATAAACATTTTAGCATTTACAAAATGAAACGGGATAATGAGCTTCCAGAATAATAATGTCAGTGAACAAATACATTGGAAACTTGTTAAGTTTTCTCAAATGCTATGCCTTAAAAAAAAAGAAACAGAAAAAAGAAAAAGAAAACAATCATCCTTCTTCACTGTGTGCAGTAGATGTGAAATGGGGCAGCTTGGAGTAAGAAAATTTTACAAGTTTCTAGGAAAGAGGAGACAAACATGATGAGCTTGTTTATTTTCCGGGCCTTCATGCACCTCCACAATGCACAAGAGAAATACCCACAGAAATAAAATACTTATTTAGGCATTCCTGGATGGCACTACTCCACTGCGGGCTGAAGGAAATAGCTGCAGACGTTCTGGCAGTGTGAGAGATTGGGGAAGGGACATGTGGAGAGAAAGATGGCGGGTGGGGTGGGACCAAATAGGGAATGGTTTATGGTGGACTGCAAGCCTAGCAAGAGAGGGCAGCCCAAAGAGCTCACAGAGAGAAGTTCTCCATTTGAAAAGCAGCCAGGGGACAATCCTCTACTCAAAGCCATTCTCGATTTGATGGGTGACCCTGCCCAATCCCAGTTGAAAGATTTTGTTTTCAAAAGACCCTTCGCACCTGGAATGCAGGCGGGACTGGTTCACATTCTTCCACTTCATTATGATCTACAGTTCTTTTACAATAAGAATTATTTCCAAATTTACATTGCTACTATCCAATAAGGGTTTGTTATGCAAACTGGTCTCCTTTCATACTTTTTGGGCAATTTATGATTGGAGTCTAGGGTCAAATGACGTGATAGGCAGTGCTTGGAGTTTTTCTCTTGCTCTTTGACATCAAATAAACCCATGAGGATCACCTCGCATGGAAGGGGGGCCCTTCAGAAGAATTTTTTTCCAGGGTCCCCTCAACTACTTTAGTTTTGAGATGTGTGAATCGGCAAAACTCAAGCTCTTTGAATTCCATCGAGACCTTATGAACATGTTGTGAATAAACACATGCTGTTGCGCTGATTTTTCTGCAGTGCAGCCAGGAGGGAGTTTTGAATGACATTGCAAACCTGGAAAGGGACAGACCCTGACTGCAAATTGTGCCCAAGATTGCGTTTGGTCTAGAAAGTGGGAACTAGTTGTATCCTGAACAAAATGGAAGTGAAACAAACTTCTCCAATGTCCATTTCCCTAGTGAAAGTACCGCTTAAACTCTCCATTTTGCCTGCTATTATACCGACATTCTAGTGCATTGTGGGAAATCACAGTGGTGGCTGGATTTGGCCATTTCCAGTGCGCAGAAAGCCAGACTGTGGGATGGATTGTGGAAGACGCAGAGCTAGCATTAGCAATGGGCCCTGCCAGCATTCATGGGTCTTGTGAATGCCCTTACAACCCCAGTTCCATCAGCTTCCTTTACCCTACACTAATCCAGGATGCTGTTGGAGATCTTCCCTAAGGCAATGATTGTCCTGCTGCCTAGTCTTTGCTTCACACCCCTGGAAGAAAGACAGATAGTTCAGTGGTCCAAACCCCGGGGGATGAAAAGAGGAAGAGAATTTTGAAAGCATCCCATCTTTTGAGGGTAGTCAGTCAAGTGGCATTGAGTGATTCATTCTTCAGATACATAGTTGACTTTTCTCTTGGGAAATCTTTGTTCTCGGGATTTTGAGCTATCCTGACTGCATTGGCAGGTTTGCCTGGGGGGGTGGAGTTCCCCAGGAGAATGGCCAACAGAAAAAGCTGTGCTGCCGTCTCACACATGCCTGAAAATCCTTCATGGGGATCTGGTTGAGCTTTCTCAGTGATTCCTTTTGTGTTGCAAGATATAAGAGGCTTCTACTTGGTCTAATTAAGCAGTTCTGGCCTCCAAAACCACTTGAATTTGCAGGGGCGTATAACCATGGCTGATAAGCCTTTTAATAAAATTGTTTTCTTGCATTGGTAAAGACGTAGTTCAAATTTTGGCCTGCAGTACTCCAGACAATAGTCTTGTATAAGCCGCTGCTTTCAGAACCTTTTGCTTCCAGGTTACGGGGGTCTTATTTTTGGTCTCCTGCCCATGTAGTTTTAGTCTCCTGCAATAGGGGTGTATCAATTTTGCATTGATGGAAGAATATTTCAATATTTCATAGTTCTGCATTGTATGCATGCTCTAATTGGGTTCTATGGATAGGGAGAATTCCATTTGCTTTGCATTTTATGAAGCAAACAGATCCAATGCACAAATTCCAGAAAAATGCATGAACGCTGTGGTCCAGGATCACAAGGAATATGAAGTAACCTTTTTGAAATCTGCTGAAAAATACAGCATGTTTGCAGGTTTGTCACGAAAGATTCCCAGTGACCTCAGGGACTTTCTGGCAGACATTCCTATATCCTGGATAAAACTCTGATTTGGTCGAGATTAATATTTCCCTTTTTGAAGCTGGCACTTAAGGTAGCTTTGCAAAGATACTTTCTGTGGATTAAAAGATCAGCCATGGTGGATTTGCCCAGATTCCATTCATACCTGCCACTTACCTAGATTTAGGGACCCAGTTTGCCCACAGACAAGAAACTGAATTATTTTGCCTTATTTTGCCATATCTGCACATATTCTTTCTGCACTTTTCTCCCTGAATGATTCACATCTAAAGGGTTGTACTTATGTTTCCAGCTATCAGTGAGGCATGGAGACCCATTCCTTTAACATTCTTTTTTTCAATCAGTGATACATAAAATGCAGAAGACAGGCGAGTCTTATTGTCCATCCGAAAACCTATGACTGAATGGATGATGGAAAGAAATGTGGCCTTTTCTTTCCAGAAAGGCACCGTAGGCTTTTTGAAAAGACATGGAACAATATATCTGTGAGAAAAGGCGAGAGAAGAGGGGCCTGTATTAAAAATGCTAATCCTTCTCTGAAATAAAGTATTTTTGGTTTAGTCACAAAGTCGTGCCTAACCCATCAGACCCCAAGGACAACATTCCCCCAGGCTCTCCTGTCCTCCATCATCCCTTGGAGTCCACCCAAGCCCACACCCACTGCCCCAGTGACCCCATCCAGCCACCTCATCCTCTGCCGTCCCCTTCTCCTTTTGCCATCAATCATTCCCAGCATCAGGGTCTTCTCCAGGGAGTTGTTCCTTCTCATTAGGTGGCCAAAGTATTTGAGTTTCATCTTCAGGATCTGGCCTTCTAAAGAGCAGCCAGGGTTGATGTCCTTTAAGATTGACTGGTTAGATCGCCTTGCAGTCCAAGGGACTCTCAGGAGTCTCCTCCAGCACCACAATTCAAAGGCCTCGTTTCTTCAGCGTTCTGCCTTCCTTTATCAAATAAAGTAGCCCCCCATAAATATTGGGCACTTCCCCAGTTAAATGGGAATTGGGGCACTCACCCCACCAAACAGTCTCTCCTCTCCAAACAAAAATAAAATAAAACACTTATTTAAGGAAGGAGGAGGTGGGCTGCAACTCCAAGCAGGAGTTGAAAGAATTGGGAAGTGCAACCTGGACAAAATCTATTCAAAAACTGCAAGAGAAAACATTTCTCGCCCATTTCCAGTTCAAAGAGAGGATCCTGCACAAGTTTAAGAGCAGGGCAAAATGGACTTGCGTATCCATCTGAGATTGCGAGGGATGTTGGTGAAATCTGCAATCGACTCAAATGATCTCCACTTCTGAATCTGGCTCTGGATTCCATAACGGTTTGGAATCTCCCAAGTCATACAGATGCCATGGAGTTGCAGACTTTGTCATGCTCCAGAACTGCACCTAGTACAGAAATACAGAACTTGCTAGGAAATATGCTCAGGAGTGTGCCTTTTTTAAAAGGCAAAACCAGAATCCCACACATTTCTTATACATCTGTGATCACCTGCCATTGCTTCTTGTACAGCAATCTTTATTCTGTGTACTCTGCTTGTTGATTCTATGCTGCCCTAAGGGAAATAGAGAAATAGTTGTGTACTATTGAAAGTTTCGTAAATTGTGGCAGATTTTTTGGCGTAGTCTTTCAAAGTGGGGGAAGTCCTAATTGCCCATTGAGTAGACATTGGAGCAAACCACACACACACACACACACACACACACAGAGAGAGAGAGAGAGAGAGAGAGAGAGAGAGAGAGAGAGAGAGAGAGAGAGAGAGAGATTGGATTAAACAAAATCTGAACACACCTAACCACACGTCATTACAAATTTATTCAAGCACTTATCCAGAGGTGCCTATGTCTTATTTGATTTTTGGAAAGATGCTGATTAAGCTGTGGGCCAACCTCTTGGCACCACAATTACAGCCCTTGCACATTTCTCTTCTTTCTTTCGAATATCCTTCTTCCCTGCAGTCTTTAAATATTGTCTTTTCCACGTGGCCACGCTGAGCTGACTGTCAACTTCTTGGAGGAGCCCTGACTATGCCTTCTGCATAATAAAAACGAAGTATTATAAAATGCATCATTCTGCAATCTTTGATGCTCAGATGCACAAAGGAGACCGAAATGGTTGTGTTCTTACCAATAGAGCAGATCGATTCATTAATCTTCGGTTCCTCAGAGGAGTGTTCGAGAGCAATCCCTTTCATCCATCCCCACTGAATATCATTATCCGTCAGGGCCCATTTACAAAGTCCTGTTGAGCTATCTTTTTAAAGCTCACTTTCCATTTCTGCTACTCAGAAGCAGCTTTTTTCTTCCCCTCTTTGTTTTCTCATCAATCCACTTTGGAATCTGGACTCGTGTGGATTCTATGAATGAGGAATAAGGTCTTCACTGTAATCATACCCGGGATCAGAGTTAATGATGCAGGCAACCAAATTTCGTAGTTCAGGCCGTGAAAATACAAATCTTGGTAGTTCGTAACACTCGTCCTAAGCATGAAGCCAAGTCTTATGATTCTGCAATTATTTTCTGTCTAGGGTAATTCATTTTTGTTAAGAATTTACCAAGCTTAACCAGGTGGAGTCCATCTCATTCTTACATTCTAGACCAAAAAAGTTTGTGGTATGACTCTCCCTGCCCCATCCAAACAGGGGGTTGTTGGATTGTGTACTTCAGATGTTCTTTTCATTGATTGAATTTGTCCAAAGACAAGCAAACAAATACCGGGGACTGGATTTAAAGGTGGGTTTTAAATCTTAAAAAAGCTGAACAGTATTACATTAAAAGACCTTGTATCCAGGCATGGCAAAATGATGAAGTCTCAGGTTATGAATAACAGCGGGAAAACTAATTAGAGCACGGATGCTATCACATACTCCCTTACTTCAGAGTAAGTTCCCTTGGGACTTAGTAGACAGCTATAGGATTGCAGTTAAGAATACTTCATTAAAAAAATTAAAACAATAATGGAAGACTTAAATCTGAATGGGGACAGCTATTGTAAATATCTATAGTATACACATATTTAAAGTGTCTATGCCTCTTAGAAACTAATAGGAGTCCATTTACACTGGTTTTATTTTTCTACAAGAGAAGTGACTAGTGCTTAGGAATTTGCATTTCTTCAGGGGATATTTTCAAAGATATTTGTATACAAACATTGAGTAAATGAATATATTAGCAGACTGCACAAATTTTAAATTATTCTAAAGTAAATGCTTGCTTTCATCTAAAACAACATGAAGAACATAGAATATAATGTGAAACAGAACATTTGACTCAGAACAGGAAAAAGGAAACGAATCTGGTGCATTTGATCGGATTCAGAACAGCCTATCAATTCCATCCAGTCTGTGATGTCACTGTACCCAACCAATGGGGCAGGATTCTCTGTGATGTCACTGCACCCAACCAATGGGGCAGGATTCCTCGAAGGACCTACTCCTTTAGTGTGATGTCAACTGAGCAAACTCTACCATGTGGCATGTGAGGTTATGCTTCACTCTGACATTGCAATCGTACGTTACAATTTCTCTGATCCACTTATAATCTTTGCCCAACTGCATGGAGCTGATGAGTGCATTAAAACCCTGACAACAGCTTCTCCATGTTGCTTTGCACACCAAGGGTCCAACTAGACATTTGGTAAATTATCTTATTTTGTCGTATTGCTAAACCGTCCCGAGACCACGGTAGGGGACGGTCTCAAAAAGCTTTAAATAAATAAATAATAAATAAATAAATAAACCGTATCGGTACAAATTGTATAGGTACAGGGATTATGTATACATATATACACATATGTTGCAGGAAAGAACCTTGCATGAGGAAGGGAAGTTTAAAACTCCTCACCCACATAACTGATTAAAACAAGTTATGATTTTAAATGAGTTACAGATGATTTCTTCCCATTAGCTTTTGGGGGAAATAAATCAGTTGGAGCAGTTTGTCCTAAGCCTAATCGCAACAGGGCAAATCATTTTTGTTGGGGTTGTGGCTGGAGAGGGAAGATTTAAACTTCCGCTTCCTGCCACCCAAATGAAAATACCACTGTGTATCTAGCGCTAACAATAAATGGATCTGACATAGTTGTTCGCTATGTGATTAAGGAAGCATCTAGCTTAGCCCTGAAGGACTTATGCTATAGACATTGAAACAGGGCTGTGTAATGGCTATATATCTGAAAGAGGGCAATTCTTTCCAGACACATGAAAGCACAGAAGGGTACCAGGCTGATTGTGTTGATAACATACCCGAAAGGGCAAGAGAGATAGTGCATCAGTCGTGGGGTGGAGAAGCCAGCCACTCAGTTCGGATCTGGGCTTCTTCCAGCTGGGGATGGACTATAGGACACACGAGGGAAGTGGAGCAATTCCCAGGTCTGGTAATGAGTGTGGCCATGGCATATAAAGGCTGCCGATCGCATTGGCAAAGCAGATGGGAACATTCATGGTTGAGAGAGACAGCCTCTGTTCTATTTATGAGGACTTTTCCTCTTTGCAATTGCAGGCAATTTCATCAGAAAGGGCTTGGTAACCTTCACAATGGGAAAGGGGCTTGTTATATATTATCATCTTGGAACTTCCGGGCGCTTTGCTGATCCTCAGTAGCTATTTCTTTCTCAGTAATAATGGTTACATCTTGCCCTAAAAGGGCTCAGGTGGTCCATTTGACCTCTGACTGAGCAATTCTGCCTAGCTGAGGAGTCATCCAAACAATGGGGATGCATATGAAAGTTCAGATAAGAGCAAGGAGATCTCCGTTAGCCACAAAATATAAAATATTTAAGCAAATTTATATGCTTTAAGTGCTTTGTTCATTGTTGGACGATATCTTTCTTAGGACCACAGAAAAAGTCATGAAATAGTGAGCAACATTTTGAGTTGTCCAGATGTTACGCAAGGATGGGGGAAGAGGGAAAAGCTGATTTATTTTGCCTTGAAAGGATGTGCAGGAAGATTCCAGACTGAGCTGGGTTTGGCTCCACCTGGTCTTGTGCATCTTTCAGGTATGCCTAAGACTGCTGGAAGATGGAAGTGTAATGACTGAAGCAAATGCTGACTCCAAGATTTGGGGGCACTTGGCCAAGATGCCCTCAGTGGGTCTTCTCCATGTGGAGCCCACCTTATCACTAACCTCTGCTCTGCCCTGCTGGTACTCTCACCTGTTCCCAGCTGCTTACCTGTCTGGCAGAGAACATCAAGCAACTAGGCAGTGGAATACTTTTCTTTCGCTTCACCATCACTTTTTGCTGGCCCAGAATGGGAGGCAGATGAACAAGACACAAGTCCAAAGAGTTCTTCTTAATAAGTCCATGCGGTGATGCAGGCTTTAGCCAGCAAGCGTCTGGCCTTCGTTTGCTCTTCCATTTTAGGAAGACTTTCATGCTTATGACCTCTGGAGGGGCCTCGATAGCTGAATAGTTGCTGGAGAATACTCCCCTGCCCAGGGCAGAGGAGAGTTGGCAGGAAAATAAAGCAGCTTGATCGACTTTGGCTACATTCAGACAAACTGGAAGTTTTAACGCCAAGGTGCCCATGGGGGAATACGTGGAACAGGGGCTCCAGATTTGTGCTGCATCCAACAGCTGTGGCTCGAAGATAAAGCATATGCCTGCACAATCAGGCATAACGTCTCTAGACAGAGCTGGGAAAAACTCTTACCTTGAAGCATCCATCAACTATCCATCTCCTACTGAACTAGATAGATAAATTATGGGGCTTGTTAAAGGTCAGATTTTCTGTTTGGCTCTCCAGTATATGAAAATCCCACACTTTGCTCCACCTGGCAGAGGGGCAGCAGCAAGCAAGCAACAGATGCACAGTTTGCTTTAGAAGAGTCCCAAA
Organism: Varanus komodoensis; assembly: GCF_004798865.1. Taxonomy (NCBI): domain Eukaryota; kingdom Metazoa; phylum Chordata; class Lepidosauria; order Squamata; family Varanidae; genus Varanus; species Varanus komodoensis. The sequence continues at coordinate 604,333 of NW_025335817.1, forward strand.
TCTGGGTGTGGCTTAGATACGGAACTTCCCTATCTTACATCCTGGCGATAGTGGAGGTGGGTTTTCTCCCCCTGTTTTACCGTTTGTGTGTTTCTTTCCTTCTAATTGCATGGGGTTTTGTCCACTGTGCACCGTTAGCTGGTTTTACCATATGGTGCTTTCTAGCTGTGGGATGCAAAATATTGCCTATTGGAAGGCGAAAATTCCCTTATCGCTGATGGGGGATTCCGTTCGGAATACCACTGGAAGTGGCAGTTCTGGAAAAAGTTATTTGTTGGCATCTTGCTGAAAACAAAGTGCTGAAAAGCTTTTGCACATTTTAATGCCATATTTATCACCCCGATAATTCATTCGCCTTGAATCAGCTGAGGTTGCTGTAGGTATTAAAAGCTTCTTCCAGTGTAAAACTGAGAATCTTGCTGCTGCTTGAGTTTACTGGTGGTTCTTCCATGAAATAGCTACAGTAGTTCATTAGTTTGATTTGGGCACTGGAAATCTAGGGGAGTCCTGATCAAAACTGAAAAAATACACCTTCTTCCAAATCTTTGGCCTCTTGTGTAAATTAACGTGAATTGCAAACATCCTTGTTTAAAATAAGCATACCTTTTTAAAAAGAAATCACGAGGAAGCCAAACTCCTGCAAATGAGGACTCCGAGAACCATGATGGAGACATTTCAAAAGGTCTCAGCCTTGAATAAAATCAGAGTTCAAAACTACAAAGGCAAAGCACAGTAATGGCTTTAAAAAGCTCTGAAAAACATAAAAATACAAGTGGAAAAACTGTAAAACTATTGGTATCCTTCAATCAAGAAATCCAATGGAAAGAAGTCCAAAAATGTGACTGAAATCACGGCATTAACTACGTTTTCGTCCTTAACAGTGTTCAACTATTATACTTTGCTCTAAATGACATCTGTGCTCATTCTTCTTGTTACTGGATCTGGACTACATGGCAATAGGACAAAGGTATTTTCTGATCTTCACTTGTGGACCAGCTTCGTAAGAGGTAAATCTGCTTTCCTTGATGGTACTCCTATTATTGAGTACTTGGAGTTTTATTTTCTACTCTTGATTAAAGGGACCTTGCTGTTAGAATACGCTTAGGGCAATTGCTAATAATGCTAACCACGTATTTCAAAATGCAGGAAATTAAAGTTTCTGAGATCTCATTAATCTAAACATAAATATATATTCATATGCAGTGCTGAGACTGGTCAGAAGGAAACCTGCATCTCTTTACTACCATACTGTTAGGAAGACAATGATGAATGAGAATTATCTCTGTTGCGGAAATCTGAGTTCGATAAAAACTGACCCCTTAACGGAGAGGTTGGTTATGTAAACTATTTGTATATAGCTTGCTATCCTACAATCTCTGAATAGCTTACATAAACCACATTGTATAAACCTCAAATACAGTGAACTGAGGTGAAATATATAAAAACAATGGAACCCATGGAAAAAGAAAACAATATAATGTTTTTAATAAAACATTGCAAATGTAATGTAAAAGCAATATACAATGTAACCAGTGTAAAAGCAATATAAAATATGCAAACTTTAAACCATATAGAGGCAGCCTGTTTAAAAGAGAATCATAGAAGAGTAGCGTTAGAAGGGGCCATGAAGGCCATCAAGTCCAACCCTCTGCATGTTGCAGGACACCATGTCACACCATTCCAGTGTTGTCACTCTGGAAATTGTGTGTCCTATCGTTCTAGATGAATGTGACTTTTAGATAAGGTCATTTCCCCCTAAATTTCTAATCTGGAGGAATTACTAACGTGGACCAAAAATATTTTAGGAACCGCTAGCAATGATGTTCCAGAGGACCTGGCTACAAACGAAGTATCTCCCTTGTTTGCAATTCATGTTTCAAAAAGGGAATTAATTATTTCCTATCCCTATCATCCAGCCTTTGTTCACATAAAACCCTTTCATTCCTGCATGGCGAACTCTGTAATTCAGGTGAGTTACAAGCTTCCCTGACCCACCTTCATTTTTGCAAAAACATTTCAGGAATGAACACCTGCCTCTCTCTTTGAATTCCCCCTGCCAACAGCTCTTCCTTCCTGCCAACTACACGGTGATCCATTCTGGCCAAAGTACAGGACCCACATTTTCATTTTAATTGGCCATTTAATTAGAATTCTTTTCCATCAGTACGGCAAAGTTTGAAGCAGAAATTTGAGAGAACGTGTCTGCTTCTCATATATCCAGAGCATCAGCAAGCATCTCACCCCTTTGCAATTCATGTTTCCGAGCTTCAAACCACCCTTCCTTCAAGAAGGTAAAGGCAGGCACGTTGAATGACCTTTATTCTTACAACAACCCTTAAGCTCAAAGTGGCATAATAAACACCAAGGCCAAGAAGGAACAGAAACGGGGTTTCTGTTGTCAAAGCAGAGCCTTCTAAACACAGTCAAAAGCACCTTTTCGCCTCAACTCCACATATAAATATGCTGATCACTAGAAACAAGAAAGAGGATAATGATAATAATGAGGATAATGGGGGTGTATATTTCTACCTGCACTTGATTTGTTCATCCAGACCATTAGATTCTTAGTTTATCCAGACAATCCCGCCTTGATGCGCCCATGCTCCTTTCTATTATCTGGATGTGACAAGCTCCCATAAGTCTCTTGTTATTTAACAATGCAGAAAAAGCTGGAATGAGACATGAGAGGCCAAGTTTGTCAAAGGCAATTTATGTCCTTTCTGCCTTTTAGAGAGAATTAGAATTGTCAGCAATTAGTTGCATACAATTAGACTAATTTGGAACTCAGGTTCGTACTGTACTGAGAACTCTAAAACTATATCTGTTCAGAATTATTATAAATTGCATTAGGGTTGTAGCTTTCATTTGGGGGGTACATTAAATTGCTGTTCCATTTGAAAAGTATGACAAGGAGTAGGAGGGAATTGATATTAAGAGCGGTTGTTTCTCATGTTTATTTTGCAGTTTAGAATATTGTATACTTCGTTCCTACCTTATTTTTTTTAAACACACACACACTCAAGTAACACTATCAAGGGACAATCTTTTGCAACTTAGACAGAAAAAGCAATATATATCAGAAATACTGGGATTTCTAGGCCTTTTTTTCCCTTTTCTGTCTACATAGAATTGTGTACCCTCAGTATCTTTTCAGCCAAATCATTGAAATGGACAGAAGACAGCAAGAAACAAGCTGTCAACAATCCCAGTGGATCTGGGAAGGAAGTCTTGGATAATTAATAGTTGTGAAGGAGCCATAGTTCAATAAATTCTGGAGAAGGACGTCTCCCCAGTTCTATCCTTGGCAACAACTTCCATTTTTGAGGGGTGCTGTATGTTTTTATGACAACGAATTCCCTTTTGGAGGCACTCTGAGTAGGAGGGAGCTAGAATTGAAGGGGAAAGGACTAAAAAACAGCTAAAATTCCACCATAGTGTGGCTTAGGACCCTAACTGCTTTAGGAAAGGCATTTCAGCCTTTTAGGATGGGGTGAAAATGCACAGAACGGGAACCAGCAGTCAATGGTCAGGATAAAGTGCTGCAACTGGGCAAACTGGGCTTAGCCCTCTAGGAAAGCCAGTGAGATGGATTTGGCTCATAGCTCTGACATTGCTCACCGAGTTAAAAGGATCAGATGGTGGGGAAGTTTTCTGAGACAGGAAAACATTGCTTGTTAAACTAGCAAACACAACACCAGTTGGGTAGGTAGCCTGACTGTCGTATCAATTCCTATGCTCTTAATTCTGCTGGCAAAATGGGAGTTTGAACTTGTTTTATGGACAAGTTCCCTACATATAGGCTAGCAGACATGGGTGAAACTCACACACTAGCCAAAGAGGCTAAGAAGAAATCTATACAACATTTTATGCACACCTGGCATCTCTAAATTAAGGATGGACACCTCTGCCAAATTTACTTTCTCCGTGTTCATACTTTTAAATCAGGAGTTCTTTTTTTCCCTGCATGATAAACATTGCAAATGTGGGAAGTTCTTATTAAAAAGGAAATGAAAGACTCACCCAAGTGCATCGGCCAACTTCAATAGGCAGAGATATTCTTAGCATGGAAGGGATTATAATGTCTGCCATATATCTGATAAAGATGAGCAACCAGAAAAAGCATTGCCAACCCTAACCCAGAATTGACTGGTTGGAATACACAGGGGTTCCAGTCCAGACTTATTTATTTATTTATTTATTTATATCCTGCCTTTTTCCTACAAAGGGCTCAAGGCAGCTTACATCTCCTCCTCCATCTTATCCCCACAACAACAACCTTGTGAGGTAGGTTGGGCTGAGAGTCTGTGACTGGCCCAAAGTCACCCAGTTGGCTCCATGGCCAAGTGGGGACTAGAACCGAGGTCGTCCGAGTCCCAGTCCCATGCTCTTAACCACTACACCACACTGGCTTTTCAGAACCTCACGCTCAAGTCCTGAGCCTGGAAGGACAAAGCTGCCCATTCTGGCTTCCCCCATGTTCAGCTCTACTTAAACCCTGACATCTGTTTGTCCTGAAACTGGAGAACCCTGCAAAGGGTTATAAATCCTTAGCAAAATATGCGCTGCTTCTCACGGAGACAAGTCAGTAGGCATCTAGCTGGAATTTTTCTTCAAGGGAAGTATGTGAACTTGCAAGATGTGCATTTTGGGAGCGAGTGTGTCTTTCTGTGCTTTAGTAAATGGGGAGGGGGAGTCAGCATAGGAAAGCACTTTAAAAACGCGCCCTCTCCCTGCTTCGGTGAAAAGAGCAGCCTTGCCTTTGGGAACAGAAGCACGGTGCTTTGAGCTCTGAGACCCTTGCTGAGCCCAAGCCTTACTGAGCTGACTAGTGCAAGTATAACCATCACCAGAGTGCCATTTTCAAAGCTGACACTGGCTTAATTTCTATTTCCCAGAAAGAGGATAGGGTTAGGGAGGCCGGCAAAGTTTCTTGGCCAGTTTGCCTGCTTTGAATCTGCTTGAGACAGACGGAATGCAATGAACCTGCAAAGGCATCTGTTTTCAGCGCGTACTTCTCAGCGCAACATTCGACTGCACTTCCCTGACTTTGAAACTCTCAATTCTCCAGGAGCCTGACCCATTTCTCTTTGCATGAAAGAAAGAGACTTCTGATGCCGTAGCCATGTTGCGCAGCGTAGCTCACCGGGGTCCAACCGGCATGGTGAGAGTGCTGCGTGAGAGTTTCAATGTTTCTGTGGGCCACAGGCTCTCCTTGGCTGCAACGCAGCCCTTCTCAGCAGCTATCAAACAATCCCCAGCACAGCCGAATTCCCATTCCCCATCCCCATGAATAATAAAATAGAATCTATTGGTTCCATCCGTATGTCAGCCTCTTCTAAGAACCTCTCAATGGTCCATGTACAAGTTAAACTCCGGTATAGATCCTACCACTAAAGTTTACAATGTATTCATTAATTAAATGATGCCCATTAGGGAAATGCAAATCAGGGTTTTTCAGGTCTCGGATTCAAAGGCAAAATGCAAATCAGGGTTTTCAGGTCTTGGATGTAAAGCTGTAAGGGAAGATAACTCGGTGGCAAAATACCAATTTTGTATCCTGAACACCCTGGCTTCGATGCCCTGGCATTTCTAGTTAAATGGATCAAATAATAGGTGAAGTGGGTAGGGCTGGGAATTGCCGGGAGCTAGGCTTCCCCCTTCATGCTTCCAAGACAACAGACTGCTCTTGGCAAAAGCTCTTGATTTTCAGGACAGGAAGCACATCCAACCAAGAACGAGTCTCTGAGTGTGCACAGAGCAGATCATTGAACCTAGTCTAGCATCTGCTCCTGAGCACCCTCCTCTGGAATACTCCTGGGCCCCTCCCTCCGAGATGTCCCTTGTGGAGATGGCCTAGCCCCGTCTCTGCCCATCGCCCCTCCAGCTGGCTGCCCCGTCGCTCCCAGCGTCACATCACACAGTCAAGAGTTGTCCCAGGCTTGGCTGGTTGCGGGGTTCTTCCCCTTTCCTCCTCCCTGTAAATCCAGACTACCTGCCTGAACATCTACCTGAACACCTGGTGCGCATACCCTGGGGAGGGCGCCACTTCCCTTTCAATGTCTGAGAATTCTGGTTCCTCCTCGTCTGACCAGCACGAGTCTGCTTGGCCTTGGAACACGTGCCAGGAATAGCTGCTCTTTCATTCCCAGTGGGAATAACCCTCTTGGGATCCATCCCTCTAGCATCTGCAGACTGTGTCATGCTTAGCCTGCTCCTGGAAAGTGAGCGGAGCCAAGCAGAAGTCTGCAAATGTTTGTAGGCCGCTCAAAAAGTGGCTGCAGGCTGTGGAGGAAGAGCACTCGGCGTGGTTGTGCCAGGAGCCATCCCTGGTATCTGGACTTCCTCCATGCCTGGCATGTCAGGGTCCAATCTTCTTCTCTGCCTGGTGCAATAGCACCAGGTGTGGAAGGGGGCACTGCTTGTTCAGTGCAAAAGCATTCCTCACATATCCCTTCGAGGGAATGCTCTCTGCTGAAGAATTCGGACAATGCTGTCTGAAGAGAAACAATCAGGCTTGATGGATAAACCACAGACCTGCTCTGAGGTTGCTTCCCATCGTGCATGCAACCACTGGGTTAAGAAACATGGAAATCCAGACTAGAGGGTTGAGGGTGTGTTGTCTGGAGTGCTTTGAAATAGGGGTTATTGGGTTGTTTGAGCCCAACCATGCTAAGAAACCATGGTTGGTTAACCATGAACAACCCAGAGTTCATGACCCAACAGCAAACCATGGGTTCTCTTCTTGGATTGTTTTGCATTTAACCATAGTTGCTTAGCATGGCTGAGCTCACAACATGACAAGCTGCGATGCAACACTAGCATCAGTGTGTGGATGACTGGCCAGTGCCTGGTGTGATGGGAGCTTGGGTCTTTTGATTCTCCGTGTCTAAGACTCCAGGACAGCAGGAGGAGTGGCCTACAGAACCCAGATAAAAAACTCCTAGACCCATCATCCACTGCCATCAGCCACCAGCACTGAGGTGCAGGCTTTCTGAGAGAAGTTTTGGAGCTTTTCTCTCCAAACCACTGGATCGCTTTGGAAAAACAATAGTCCTTTTGAATTCTAGTTTCCCTTTCTTCTTCCCACACAATTTCCATTTCCAGTCAGCAGATTCTTGTCTATGCAGTAAAATGTCTCCATCTGCAGGTCAGAGCCTTCATCTGATCTCCCTTGAGTTTATGTCGGGGTAGGTGAGATTCGTCAGCAGAGATTGGACTTCATTGTGCCAATCTGGTTATGGAATTCCTTGCTACAAGAAATCCCACATCTTTGATGGCATTAATTTTAATCATAAATTAAGGGAGCTGGAAAGGGGCAATTTAGGCCACTGAACCCAACACTTCGCTCGGTGCAGGAATACAATTTAAAATATCTTGGACAGACCCTGTCTGATCTCTGCTTAAACACCTCCAGTGGTAGGAAGGCCACCATCTCCCCTAAGCAGCAAGATCTATTTCTCAGACTGCTCTGATCATTAGGATGGTCTTCTTAGTGTCCACATACAATCTGTTTTCCTGCAACTCAATCCCCTTATTGTAGGCCCTATAGGCCTCAAAGATGGAGAGCAGTTTTGCAGCCCTTTTTTGCATGATAAGCGTTCAGGTACTTGGAAGGTAAAATTGTTACCTACCCTCAGTCTACCCTTCCCAAGGCTAAGCATACCCAGTTGCATCCTTCTCTCACTGGAGGACTTGGTTTCTGGCCCAGAGATCATCTTGGTGTCCTTCTCTGAACTCATCCCAATTTATCTGCCTCCTTGTGGCATCTGGAAGCAGACACAGTATTCAAAGTGAAAGCCAATCAGACACGTGTTATGTGCAAAGTCACAAACAGTCTCCCCATCCCCAGCCTTTTAAAAAGTGTTCTATTCGTTGCTTGGTTTGCACTTTTAAAATTGATATTTAAGGAGTTGGCTGCTTTGGTGATGCAAGCAAGATGGGAAGAATGGGTCGGATAGCGCTATGAAATAAAAATGGTAGATGTTTACAAATTTTGGCTGGACGCTTGGGCTTGTTGGGCATGGCTGTATAAAGAAATGGAATGAGACATTCAAAGCCAAATATCAGCCATCCCTCCTTATCTGAAGGGTTCTTGCATAAAGCAGCGCCCCAGGTCCCACTGCGGAAGTGCCTACCGCCAGCTTCTCTTCCACCACCTGCTAGATTGAGATTTGTATCTGCTTTGGCATCCACAATCCAGATTGCCCTTATTTTGCTGCTTCCTCATTGTCAGGGTGAAATGTCAGTTATCTGCACAAATAAACAGCCTTCGCTTCTGTAATGCTGCTTTGCACCCTGTTTACATTCCCTTGGTGTGCAGGAACTTCTCAAGACAGTGTCACAACCACAACAAAATTATCCTCTTGCATCTCGCACTGTTCAGTGTCCCCAACACAAGCTCAATGAATCCCTCATATTCTGTACCTGCCGTGACCTGATGAAGGATCCCATAATATTAAGTAAAATAGATGGACAGTAATTATTAAGCCAACCAACTAAAGGAAAGTTCCAGTCAGTTAAGCAAGGGGCAAAGCTAATAGGTTAATAGAACTGAGATGGAATTGGGTTGGAAGGCTCATATGGAATTTTGCATACTTTACTAAGGTAAAGGATCTAAAATACACCAGAAACCAAAGAATGGGCTGGTTCCTTTGAATCAATATGTGGATTACTCTTCTCGACACTGTTTTGGGGCCTTGTCCCACATAGGAATGCTGGATTACTTTTGATCTCATTTCAAGTAAGCTGCCTTCATTTGCACTTCCTGGAATAATAGATTAATTGAAAGGCAGTTATCCTTCGAGGCACATCTTTGTTCCGATTCCGTGGTTTGGTCTGCAGAAAGGAATGGATGTCCCTCCAGGTGTCATTGGGTTGCAAATCCCATCCACCCGAGTCAGTAGAACAAGTGATGAGGGATGGAAAGTGTGACAAACCAACAACACGATCAATGGAAACCAGTGGTTCGGAAAGCTGCCATGGGCGTTCGATGCATCCATGGAGCATTGCCATCCATACTTATAAGGGTCACGATTATTATAAAGGATCTTTGTATTCGAAAGGATTTGTTATAATTTTTCAACGTAAGGTTTGGTTTTGACTGATTCATACTTCGAATCGTAGAATAGAAGAGTTGGAAGAGGCTGTGAAGGCCATCGAGTCCAACCCTCTGCTGTTGCAGGACACCAGGTCACACCATCCCACTCTGATGGCTATCCAGCTTCTTCTTGAATGTCTCAGGTAGTCCTGTTGAAATCAGTGGGATTCAACTGCCCAGCTTGGATCCTTGCACTTTTCCTTGCTCTGAAGTTATCCTTCCTTCAAGAGCATCTTCTGTCTTCTAGAGTAACATGATCAGCGTCTGGTAATCTTAGCACGATGACACCAACATTTAATTATAGGTGCGCCATTCATTTGTTTTTATTATTAACTGTAAGCAATTCAGAAAGAGATTGGAAGCAATTAGGAGCTCCACAGATAATTGATGCTTCATTAGCTTAGAAGTGCTAAATTTAGCGCACTAGCTGTACAGGATACTACGTAAAGTTATCAGTAATTATGTGGAATTGATCTCCATTGTTGTTTCCCAACCCAGATATGACATAAATAAGGATACATTTGTCTCACAGATGAGTCAAAACTCTCAGTGCATCGCAGGACTATTAAAATGTCTCCTCTAATTATGCATGCACGTGGAATTGTGCATTTATTGTATTTTTATGGTTTCCCAGTATAAACAATGGAGGTCTTGGATGTACAGCCGTCGTGACTGTACGAAATTTAGCTGTGTGGGGCAGCATGAGACACAGTCCACCCCTCTGTGTTGACATATAATTAAACTCTTTCCTTGACAGCAAGGGCAGCCACCTTGCAAACGGGGATGGCTGGGAGGTGGTGACACTGTACCACGGTGCATGTGCCAATGCCCAGAAAGGGCTATACCACAAGCCTATGTCAATGGAAAATGCTTCCAGGGTAATGCTGTACCACTGAAGAGGCACGCAATGGAAAGCTTAAAACTATAAGCCTCCACACAAGTGACTGGACTATTTCAGTCTATCAAGCAAGAAGGATGAAGTGTATATAGTACAATGTTTCAGTGAGAGCAAAGCCTTTTTTCCACCTCTGATGATGAGTATGACTACTTGCTATTATTTTTATTTTATTTATTTCTTCAGAGAGTTTTATCCTGTCCATTATGGTTCGTCTCTGGAACCTTACTATTATATTACATTTTTATTCCACCTTTTTTCTTCTTGCAAGGAAACTGAGGTGGCTTTCAGGATAAATGAACAGTTGCAGTCAAACCAGTGAAATGGGAGTGCAGATGTTGAAAAGGGAGAAAGGAAGTTCCAGTCATCCCATTCAGGTTATGTTTTTCAAAGGCATCATTCCTCCAAGCAGCCACTTTGCTCCCAGTGCAACAATTCAAGTATGTTTGCTGTACATGCTGAAGGGTGTTGCATAAGCTTTTGCACAGCATTTCCCCCCACAGTATTATGTAGAATTCAGAGAATTATACACTGCCCTGATTTAATGGGCTATAAATTATTCAGTCAAAGCCCTAAGTAATATACATGTGTAAAATTAAAATCATACTGTGATCACAGGGGTTCTTCAAACTGAATTTACATCGGAATCCTCTCCTTTACTTTGGTAGGAATTGCTCAGGAAATCCACAGGTATTTCACCCACCAAAAAAAGGGGTCAGAGGGGGACAGCTATTAAAGAAAATTTGGATGCAAGTCATTGTCTGACTGTGAGAGAGAAAGCAACACCAGCAAGAAATTTTATATTAAAAAGGGCTCTTCATTTTAGATGCACACTATCCATAAAGACTCCTGCCAACCTTGCAGTTCAAAGCATGCAAATGCAAGAAGATGAAAAGGTGCCACTTTGGTGGGACCATCACAGCGTCCCGTGCACCTCGGTGTCTAGCCATGCCGGCCACGTGGCCACGGAGACTGTCTGCGGACAAGCGCTGGCTCCCTTGGCCAGGAAACGGAGATGAGCACCACCCCCTAGAGTCAGGCATGGCTGGACTTACCATCAAGGGGAAACCTTTACCTTTACCTATCAATACAGAGTGAGCCCGTCTCCGGTCAGGCCCAGCTTCATCATGCACAGCAAGTTTATACATTAATTTGCATTTATTTATTTATTTAAAACTTTTGTAAGCTGCCCAATTGTGCCACAGCACCTCTGGGAGGCTCACAGCATGGGATAAAAACACAATAAAACATAATAAAACTCATAACATATTACACACTAAAAACAACACTAACATGCAGTAATACATACAAAACAGAGGTCTATGGCAATTAGTTAGTAAAATGTTTTTTTAAAAAAGGAAGGTTTTTGCCTGGGGGCAAAAAGAAAGCAAAGAAGGCTCCAGGCGAGTCTCCTTGGGGAGAGCATTCCGGATATAGGGAGCAGCTGCAGAAAAGGCCCTGTGCCTCGCGGCCCTCCCTCTCACCTCCTCAAGGGGTGGCTCACACAGGAGGGCCCCCTGCGCGGATCCCAAAGGCTGTGTAGGCTCCTGTCACCGACTTTTTGCAAAGATTAGATGTGGAAAAAGATCATAGCAGAAAATATCCCGTTACTTTTGTACATGGGTATCTCACCTACACTTCTGGCATGAAAGCGACTGTCTCCAGGCTTATCGTTTACACATACTGACCTTTTTGGCAAAGGTTTTAAAAAATATTTTCAACCCTCTTACGTCTCTCTGATAGAACCCTAAAAATCTGACCCTTGTGATTGGGTTATCAGAAAAAAAAAATTCTTCATTTCCTAGTTGTACTTGGAGATGCCAGAGTTCCGATCAGGGACCTTCAGCAAGCAATGCAGATGCTCTTCTCTGTGATGGAAACTGAGAGGAAGATCTGCTTAAAATCACAGCTATAAACATCCCGAAAGGGCACTTCTAGTCCATCCTCTACACTCCGTTCACCCCATACTAGCTTTTGCTGTAATCAGAAGCTATATGTACGCTTTGTTGTAATCCAAATGCTGGTATCTCTCGCCTCTCTGCTCACCGCATCACAAAATAAATGCTCCTTTTTGGAGAATGACACATGGAATAAATGTCAAACATGTCATGTGGCTGAGATGGCCTGTTATGCAGCTGTCACAAAATGTGTGCCTAAATTAGAGGGTTAATCTTCCACTTCTTTTATAACGGCTGGAACTATTTTGCCAAAGTAGATGACCTTTTTCTTGTCTGTTGTGTGGAAGTCAAGAGAACATCCATTAAAATCACAGTAATAAAGCTTAATGCATAGCATCGCCTCGCACAGCTTTTACCTTCCGCGGTAGTGTTGGGTATCTTTACATGCAAGGTGAAAAGCAAAAGAATCTAAAAAATAGGTCAACAATAGCGGAATATTGTGAGGGGCGGGCAAATGAATCCTTTTGGTAGAGTCCTCTGAAGAAAGACTTTCTGTTTCTCTTGTGCCCAATTCTTGTTTGTAATTGTGATCCCTGCTCTGCACAAATGGGAAAATTGCACAGCTCAAGCAGTGTGGAATATGTGCAAATCTCTCCAAATTCACACAGCTTTCTTTCATAGGCCGAAATGGGGGTGGTTCACTTTGTAGGGAGAAATTTGCACATAATCAAACCATTGTTGTTGTTGTTGCTAGTTGCAAAGTCCTGTCCGACCCATCGCGACCCCATGGACAACATTCCTCCAGGCCTTCCTGTCTTCCACCGTCCTCCGGAGTCCACCCAAGCCCAGACCCACTGACCCCATCCAGCCACCTCATCCTCTGCCGTCCCCTCCTTCTTTTGCCATCTATTGTCCCCAGCATCAGGGTCCTGTCCAGGGAGTCCTTCCTTCTCATTAGGTGGCCGAAGTATTTGAGTTTCATCTTCAGGATCTGGCCTTCTAAAGAGCAGTCAGTTACACAACTGAACATGAGCACGTCTGGTTACTTGCAAGCCTGTTCAGTTTGCAGACTCTTGCGCTCACATCTGGGGCTTTGAATGTTGCCCGCTAGCCTATTTGGGGAACAAAATCATTTCCCCCCAAACCCTAAAAATTGTCACTGCAATTTTGTTGATGGAGGAGGCAAATGAGCGTTCTTAGGAATGCCCTTCCCACTTACTTAGTAGGATAACATAATACATGGAGCAAGGGGTCTCTTGAAGACCTTACCTACTGCAATGAAATAATGTTAGGACAGAGGGTCTCTTGACGGTCTCCTGCCAAGCATGAGCTCTTTCCAGTAAGTTGGCTTGCTCTTGTTACTGGGCAAAGACAGAGAAAAGACTGTTTTTGTAACAGTCCTGACAGTGATCTTGTTCCAAGAGGTTGGATGCTCATGTGGTAAAAGAACAATACAGAGCTTTGCTCTTCCTTAAATAAATTAAATGAGGAAAAGCAATTGTCAGGATTGCGTAACAGGGAGCTTGCTTTAACTTACGATAAAGGGCTTGATTAATTCATTCAGTTTGATAAACCCTTCAGATGAAGAATTCAATTATCCCTGAATCTCATTTATTGCATTCAAGATCCTAATGTTGCATCGCGGAAACCAATTGTCCTCACTAGCGAAAGGACGCTCAGAGTGTGTGTTTGTGAGTCTCAGAGGAATACTGAAAGTTATAAAATAAGATGAGCCCAATAAAAGCAAAACATATGCAAATAAGTGCATGGCTTAGTACTGGTCATTGACCCTCAGCCCAAAACGGATCATTCTGCAGATTTGATCACCATTCCTGCTCATCCCTAGAGGAATTCCAGAAGAGCTGCTTCTCCATGTGCTCTTGTTTTTAAACTTGCTTTGATACCAGCACCTGCTATAGGGAATCCTATATTGCTAAGTCTCAAGATTCTGAATGGGATTTGGGAGGCTCTACTTTTCTTGACTCTATGATGCCCAATTCGCGCTGTATAAGAATTTCATTTCTTTTTGCGAAAAATTCTAGCCTGCCCTCTTCACAGCACTGAATTTGAATGCAAGAACCTGTCAGATGTTGAACGAAGCTGAGGTGCTCAAAATGCAGAATAAAGGCATACAGTAAGAGGTTTAATTCCATCTGTGCCATGAGGGCTGTTCCAGGGAAGCCAACATTTTCTTATATGATAAAGTTCTCTCATGGCAGAAAGTGAAGAGGAACTAAAGAGCCTCTTGATGTGGGTGAAGGAGGAGAGCACAAAAGTTGACTTGAAACTCAACTTTAAGAAAACTAAGATCATGGCTTCTGGTCCTCTCACTTCCTGGCAAATAGATGGGGAAGAAATGGAGGCAGTGACAGATTTTATTTTCCTGGGCTCCAAGATCACTGCAGATGGGGACTGCAGCCAAGAAATTAAAAGACGCTTGCTCCTGGGAAGGAAAGCTATGGCAAATCTAGACAGCATACTAAAAAGCAGAGACATCACCCTGCCAACAAAAGTGCGTATAGTCAAGGCTATGGTTTTCCCAGTTGCAATGTATGGCTGTGAAAGTTGGACCATAAGGAAGGCTGAATGCCGAAGGATTGAGGCCTTTGAATGTTGGTGCTGGTGGAGACTCCTGTGAGTCCCTTGGACCGCAAGGCGGTCAAACCAGTCAGTCCTAGCTGAGATCAACCCTGACTGCTCTTTAGAAGGCCAGATTCTGAAGATGAAACTCAAATACTTTGACCACCTAATGAGAAGGAAGGACTCCCTGGAGAAGAGCCTAATGCTGGGAACAATAGATGGCAAAAGAAGAAGGGGACGGCAGAGGATGAGGTAGCTGGATGGAGTCACTGAAGCAGTTGGCATGAGCTTAAGTGGACTCCGAGGGATGGTGGAGGACAGGAAGGCCTGGAGGAATGTTGTCCATGGGGTCGTTATGGGTCGGACACAACTTCGCGACTAACAACAACAGCAACAAAGTTGTTGACGATCTAAATGAGGATTGCGTTAATGCATTTATATTGTCCAAAGTGAAAAACCATAAGGAGTTTGGCGTACCCATAATGCAAAATGAAACCAAGAAGGTACACATGATTACCAAGACATTGCTGCAGGACATTGCTCTGTAACAACAACAAAAGTCAAGGTCAGGCTTGTATTTGCATCGGGTGACACAGTTGCTACTATCACGGAACAAAGTTTTTGTAGTAGATCCATCCATACCTGGAGTGGAAAAAATGGCCACTCCAAATCTGCTTCCTCCTTCAAAGACTAAATTTACACATAGGTGGTGGTGGGTGAGGCTTTTCAGCAACCTTTGAGGGAGAGAAATTCTATATAAGTGTGTTTGTGTGTGAGCATGCAAGCGAGCAAGTGAGCTTTTGCACTTGAGGATGCATCTACTTTCAGTTTCATCACAAAACTGCAATAACAACTTTTCACTTACATATCCTCTAGGAGATGTTGCTTGATAATGCCAAAACTAGAGTGGGATAGTGCAAAAAATTCACTTTCAGACACAATACTTCTTTTTCTCCAGTCGAAAACTCCCCTGGAAAGTGCTCTTAAAAAACAGACATGAAACTTCATGGAGAACCACAACAACTTCTCAGGGGCCCAGAAACAAGTGTGAGCACAATGCACACTTGCAACGAGGGACCGTGAGTGGGCATTGCCTGTCCTGCACAGAACAGTTTGCTCAGAGTGTGCAAGTTGCCACGGGGGGGGGGGGGTGGCTTCCTTTGCTTTAGCCACAGGCCAGCTTCACCACCTGCGTCAGCAGAGCATCTCCTGGTGGTGAGGGGAGAGGAGCAGAATTCCCCAACGCTGCATCACTGGGTCCTTGGCGGGGAAATACCTGTTATGCCAGTGAAGGGGATATAGACAGTGAAACAGAGTTGGGAAGGATGCAGACACTGAAGTGCGATCGGAAAGCTCCATCCCAGATAATTAGGGGTTTTCTTTGAACTCTTCAGCTCTCCCTTTCAGGGAGTGTGCATACCCCTCCTGCTGCGCACATTCACACACGTACAAACCAATGAAAGATACGGTTGATAAATAACGAAACCGGAGGCTGTGTGCATGTCTAAGTGATCAAGGTCCCTGGGTCAGGGCTAAGTCAGAGGCAGCTGTTTGTTTATATATTATTATTTTTAATTAAAAGCTTTTCTATCCTGTCCCCTCCAGAATGTGTCAAGACGGCTTACAATAAGTAAGTAGAATAAAACAAACCCTGCACCATCTGACCATGAATATACTAAAACCCCAGTTAAAATCAATTCAACATTAATTGTTGAAGTGAGGCTGAGAGGCAGGAGTTCTGTAAGGTTCAGAGATGACTCTCTCCACGTGTGTGGACCTGGTGATATTAACCCACCCATGGAGCAATTTCGGGGGCCAAACCAGAACACACAGGAACCAGGAAATCACCATGGCGAGCCACATCAGCTGCACAGAGAGACCCAAGTCCCAAATTTGAGCTTGCTATACCCGAATTTGTTCTAACGGCTCCTGCAAGACACATTTAATTTTTGAAAGCCTCTCTTTCCGATTAGTGAACTGGCTCCCAATAACTTACGTTGTTCTGAAGCAGCAAAGACGCGATGAAACGGGGAAGCGTGTCACATGGAATGTGTTTTTGATGTATCGGTGAATTTGAGCCATCCCATTCCAACAGGCAGCTGGTTCTTCTCTTCTGGACAAAGACAGTCAGTCCTCCATTTGCTGTTTCATTGATTCTTTCGCTTGGGCCCATCAATATGGTTTTGCTGAAACAAGCAAACTCTGTCCCGTTTATCTTCGTGAGAGTGAGATAGTGCCTTCCCCCAAACCTCATTCTCCCCCATGCATCAGCAGTGAAAGTCCTGCACTTTTATCTTTTCATAAATCTTAGCCTATTTTCACATTGCTCGGAGCGCTTGCTCTCGATGTAGCCTTGAGTTTGCTTATCAGAGCGGAGAGAAGTACCATGAACGCAGGGCTTCTGAACAGTCTTTCAAATGTCACCCACCCATCTGTCCCTGAAAAGTGAATTGCCTCTTAAAATTTTGGGACTGACTCTTAAACTATTTTCCCATCGACTATAAAGGGCATAAAGAGTTATTGTACTGCACATTTCCCAGAATCTGCCACCCACTTTTTTAACAATATCCTTGAAAAGGAAGAGTAATGCTTTAATAAATGGCACATTTATTGTGGTCTGCTGTATTCTGAATTTAAGAGCAAGTTTAGACTCCTGAGGACTCCGGGATGTCATCTTGGAGTTGTTGCGTTGTGTAAGGAATGCCCATTGGATCAGACCAAGGGTTGATGGAGAGTATCGTCTTCTTTCCATTTGTGCTTCAAGTAAGACCACCAGGAAAGCACAGAGGGAACAGGCCCCTTCTGCTTCTCAGTATATTCACGGACAGTGTGCCCCAGGACTTGAAGATGCCAGGCAGCTAGTCAGAGACCTTTCCTTCTGCACAAAGTTGTCTGGTTGATTACACTCATCTCAGCCAGCAAATGGTTGCCTTCTTTCAGCATTACATGGAGCTCTTGGCCTTCCAGAGGGCCCAGGGTTCCTCTTGGGGCCCCATGAAGAATTCTTCTGGCCAGTTGCTCCAGCCCTGGATCAGAGAACATGTCTCTGGAAAACTCTCGCCTTGATCTGTCTAGAAATGTCCACCCTCTCCTTTGACCCACAAGGAACTGCCACGTGGACACCTACTGAGTCAAGTTCCTGGCCCATCACCTCTGCCTTGCAGTGGCCTTCCAGGTGTCAGGCAGGTCACCCCAAGCCCTGCCAACTGAGACATGTTGAGCTGGAGATGCTGAGACGAGCCCTGCAAAACTCTGCATGCCCTCAGCAAACTTTCCCACAGAGCTACATAACTTCCCTAGCAGCAGCACCACTGCAGATCAGGTGACCCTGGATGAGGAGCAGTCAAAGAAGACTATCGTGTTGACTATATTTGCAAGTTTTCTTTGCGTTCGTCCAGAGCAGGTTTGACGGGACCGTGTGCTTTGGCCGCCTGCACATAGCAGGAAAGAACCAAGTAAATCCCAGCAATCAGCAATTCAATCCTACGGATTTTGTTCTCCTCTTAAAAGGAGACCTCTAATCTCAGAGGGTTCTGCATATCTAAGGCCCTGCCAAGCTTCTGCCAGCTGGGAGAACAACAGAGACGCTTTTACCCCTCTGCCATCCTTTCACTAAACGCCCTTCTAAGCAGGGCATTGAGCTTGCCTAAAGATACACACCAGCAGGGCTTTTGTGGCCAAAGGATTCCTCCTTTCCTGGCCTCTGCTCTCCCATCCCTGCCCTCCAGTCTTCCTCCAAGGCTTGCGCTCTTGGGAAGCAGCCAGGCCGGTTCTTTCCACAGAAGTGTGTCCATGTGTGCAGGCGGTAAGTACACCGAACCCCCTCTTGGCTTCCTTGCCATGCCAGGACCTCAGAAGTTCTTTGCTCCCCAGAATGCTCTTCTAAGGACCACAGGGTGGTTTTGCTCTTCCACATTACAAAATGGAATCGAGGAGAAGGGTTGCAAGTGTGAGGCTGAACGGTGCTTGCAAACCTCCCTATCTCCCCATGAGGTGCTTGCAGAACCTGGGCTGGGGGCAGAAGTCCTAATGGCACTAAATGAGAACTCATAATCCCTCTAAGCAGGGTGGGGTGAGGAGTAAAATACCCTCATCTTTGATACTCCCTGCCCGCCAATCAATCTACAGTCTCCTTGTTCCATTCGAAAACTTCTAGCAAAATTCAGCTCATGAATTGCAATGAGGGATTATGGAATGCTGAAGGATAAGTACTTTTCTTCACAGTCATTATCTGATATGAAGCCAAGCCATCCGGTATGTATTAAGGTCTGATCAATTTCCTAAGAATTAAACACTGAGCCTAGAGTTTTAAATTATATGAGAGAATCAGAATGGAAAAACCAACTTCACCTCAAATGAGGGCACACAATTGCCCTAATCCGCACTGAGATCACTCACTTTCTGATGCCTGGAGTCCATAAAATTTAACAAGCCTTCTTGTCATCATGAGGCTTCCAAAATTTGCCAGTAGTGTAGGCAAGCTGTCAACATGGGCAGGTCTTCTGCTCTAATGGGGTGGCAGCACATAAATACATAAAATGTTTTTAATCCTTCAAATAGATGTCAGCTTGGAGGTACTCTTCATCATTTATCATTTGCCAGGAGAGGGGACGCTTCAGACATAATAGAAGAGGCTGACGCAAGGATTATACAAAACATTTAAACAAGTTTTTGCTCATCATTCCTGGGAGACTTCAAATTCTGACCTTCTCTGGAGCAGCCAAATTAAAATGAATGCTCATTTCATTTCACTTCGGTTTGGATAATGAATGTACAAGAAGGAGGGTGTGGAGGAAGGGAACCAACATTTGCATTCTAGGATGAGAGATTCTGGGACCCTGTTAGATTGCACCAGAACAGGGTGGGTTCATGTTTATTCAGTCCAGAGGAAGGGCATTCTTTACATGCCTAGATATAGCCTCTTCGAGGCTTCAGCAGAGTAAAAATAGCAGTGGTTCCTGCCAGAAGACAAAACAAAGCAGAAAACGCTACTCTGTTCCATGAAGAAGTAAGCATCGTAAATATCTTGTGTAAGGGTTACGTGGCAAAAGGAGAAGAGGACGGCAGAGGTTGAGGTGGCTGGATGGGGTCACTGGAGAGGCGGTTGTGGGCTTGGGTGGACTCCGGGGGACGGTGGAAGACAGGAAGGCCTGGAGGAATGTTGTCCATGGGGTCGCGATGGGGTGGGCATGACTTTGACACTGAAAAACCACAGCAACAAAGGATTACTTTGGAAAGGGGTGAAAATGTTTACCCATTCCACTGTGTTTGATGAATTTCTTTACCATTCTGCCACATTTAGCTCAATAATAAATTACATAAATACAATACCTCAGAGTCGTCTCAGTCTGGTGCATATTTACATGGGATACCATCTCACTGGCTTGTTATGGGATATCTAAGATTCTGTTGTTCCTCAGATAACATCCTTGTTCATCTTGTGGCCCTATACTAATTGCTGGTAAGCAATGGGAGCAAATCCGAACCACAAAATTCTTTGAATAATTCATTCTTTTCCCTCTCTCTCAATCAAGCATAAATATGCATGCAGTCCCTGGGTTGAAACATGCCTTTTGAAAATCCAGTGGTACTTGATTTCAATATTTGATAAACTGGTGAGGTCTGAGGGATCTAACTAGGATGTCCCTTAGCTGTCTAAATTTGGAGGATTGCAGGCATCTGACGGAAGGTGGGAGGCGAATGAAAATGAGGGTTGCTTGTCTGCTTCCTTCACCTTTCAAAACACTCAGTCCTTTCTCACTTGCATCTTCAGAGACACATCAGTGCAGAAAGAACTACAGTTGACTGCAAGACCCCAACTTTGGAATAGTTTTCTGAGGCTGGAATTGAAGTTCATCTGGTCAGCATCTAATCATGAGCTTGCACCCTGAATGAATCTGAGAACGGTCTCATGAGCAGTTGACGGCTGAATTGCAACGGCAGGCATTCGGTGATCCATTTTGCCATCTCCTTGTATAGCTGGTGAACAAAAACCAAACATCCCCCAAAGAGGCATTGTTACTTTCAGTGTCAAATGTTGAACCTGAAATTCGAATTTTGCAGTCAAATTATGAAACATTGTGGATTTTTCTCCCAAAGTACAACTTGATTACAAACAGTGTTATATTGACTTGATTCTTAGAACACAGATTTGAACTACGGCATTTTGTGGATTCTTTGCTTTTTTCTTTTTATAATTCAAGGTGCTTAGCAAAATGAATAAAGTACCCACAGTTCAGCAAGCTAAAACAAATAAAGACCATTTAGACCCACTTATGATACAGAAAGCGAACAACCTAATTAGAGGCTTAATCATTTCAGATTAAGTATATTTCCTACAGGCTTGGAAATTTTATGGAAAAAAAGGCAAGTAAATTCAGGCTTTTTACTATGATGCAATTGCACTTGGGATGTTTGAACAAATCTTATCAAGGAAAATTGATCCATTTCTTAGGTCACCTGCTGGGTTGTACTTGCTTCTCTGAAGACAAAATGGAAGCTTGTAATGAGTTTAGCCATGTTACATCAGCTACATATTGTCATTTGATTAGATGTTTTAATGTTTGCTTTCCATTTTAAAAATTAGTTTAAAAGATAAAATGATTTGCCCCAGGCACAGTGGGAAGAACATAGGCCAGACTAGATTCACCTTATCTCAGGAGGTTAAAGTGATCCAAAACAGATTCAAATGACTGGATTACTATAAATCATCCCATGGATTTCATAGCAGACTGGCTTTTTCTGAGTAGTGTGTATTCCAAGAATTTGTGAACATTTTTTCATCTTTCCAGAACAGCACACTCATTTTGTTGTAAATAAATAAACAAAAAGTCCAAAAATTGCTGGAATGTATGTGGATCTATATATGTTTAAAAATACATGCACACACATAATGTTTTATACATTTCCAATCTATCTTCAGCCTTTGTGATGTGGCAATGTTTATTTTGTGCTCCCTGATTGCATGCAGAGCTAAGAACAAATATGCAAACTGTTACTTGCCAGTTAAGTTGTGTAAATTGAAGTAGACTTGTCTGCCAGGGGTGAAAAAAATCTTCAAACTGTCAATGAGAGAAGGGCATGCTGAAAAATAGTGGACAATCTGCAAAACACCAACAGAGTGAAGTAAACAAAATCAGTGCCTCTCTGACTGCTGAACCTTATTAGAAATTTTGCACTGCTGGAGAGAAAGAAAAAAGCAAAAAAAAATTCCTTTTTTGCAGCATTCATTGCATTCAAGACAGGTGAAACAAGAGTCTTAATACAACCACACGTCCAATCTCACCAAGACTGCAGTCTTTTGGCAATGCATATTGCTCAAACAGAGGGGGTTGCTAAATCAAGTGTAGAAGAATTGAAAACACAGGGAACCCTGCAAGAATTAAAAATGGTGGTGAAGAAATGAAGCAGTGGAGAATTCTGACTGCAGCAGTTCCATTTTAGAAGCAACGTTAAGGTGACCTCAAAGACCAAATTCCAGGGGGAAAATGAGATGGTGAAAACTTCAGGAGCACTCTGAAAAATTATCCGCAAGATCCAGCCTAACTGAGACTCATTTTAAAGCTCCGCTGATTTCAGTGACATGGTTTACAGTCAGGGGACTTATAGCAACGTACAGTAAGGAAATGCGATTGTGGCACAACCTTTCATGAACTCTGTCCGATGGCCTCTGACAAGGAAGATTCTAGTCTATCAAAGCTTATGCTAAAATGCATCAACTCAGTATAAACATCAGTGGGAGGCTATCCAGGGCCAGCCCTCCCATGAGGCAGAGTGATGCAGTGACTTCAGGTAGCCGCTTTTGTGTGTCATAAATTATCGGCAAATTCTGTGCCATCGATTCCTAGCAAATTCTTAGTCCTCCATTTTGCTATTAGTGTATTTTTCCTGCCAAGAACAGAAAAATGTGCTTCTGGGATTTTCTGCTTCACATAGGGAAATAATTTGGCTCATTTGGACATGATGTGCTGGAAGTGGCTGAGGATGGGGGAGAGACAGAAGGGCATTTGCTGCTTTCTTTCACGCTGAAAAATGTCTTGGGCCTATTGTGAGACTGCCTCACCCGTGTGGATAGACTCATGATACTGCTCAGTTCTGTGGGTCCCACTAGAGTCTCTGACTCCAGCAAAAGCGCATTGATGTTTATGCTGATCCTAGCTCCAGAAGTGCCATCTGTGATCTTAATTCTCCCATGGCTCATTGAGATATGCAAATAAGCTGTTCACGTTCCAGTCTGCCATTCAGTGATGAACGAGGCCTGAGTCACACCTTCTGCAGAGATACCTGTCTCACCACGAAGAGTTGCAAAGCTTCGCTTTCCTTTCCCACAGAAAAGACCTGCAACGTTTGCTTTGTACACTTTAATTTAAAGTAGTGTTCTCCAAAATTGCACTGTTCAGAAATTTTGGGCAACCACTCTTAGCCCGGTTGTGTGAGGAAGCCAATGTGGGGGGGGGGGGTGTAATTTACCTTGTTTTGCAAATCACCAAAAAAGCTTTGGCTAGGAGTGATATAGAGATGAACTATTATAACAGCAACAGGAGTTGGTCCATACAGGCCTTTAAACTTAGGGTTTAAACTTCTTGAAACAGAAGATCCTCTGCCAGCCCTTCAAATAGAGGACTCCTCTTCAAAAGAGAACCGGCACCCAGAATGGTTGCTACTCCACTTCTGCAGTGGTGACGCGGCCCGAAGTCACGTTGGGGCGAGGGGGTGGGAAGCTGCAGCTGCCTCTTGTGAGAACAAAATGGGATTTTCAAATAAAAGATAGCATCATTAGCCCAGGTGGAACAAGGACGGAGTAATACAGGATGTGCATAATTGATGACAGAATGTGAGAAACCCACTGGGCAAACACATCCATCCAAGGTGAGCATTATTTTTGTAAACAAACTGCTTTGTCTTCGATGCTCTCAGAGGTAATTTGATTAGTTATTCATGTGCCTCATAAAGGTCTTCCTGTTTGTAGAAAAGCCACTATTAAATTGGATAATGATCTGACTGGAAAATGAAGGTGCCATGTGCGGTGCTTAAAGGCAGGCGCCCTATTGACAGGAAAATAATAGCCAAAAGCAACAAAGAGGCTTCCCTCCTAACCGGCCATCTTCAGCTGCCCGTTTTTTTCCTGCTGGACTCGCCTTCGAGAGGGCTTGTGGGGTGACACCTCTCCTGCTGCTTCCAGTCTCTCTCTCCAAAATCCTGGAGGTACATTTGTGCAAGAAATTTGGGGCAGATGTTCACGGCTGCACTCAGCAGAATGAGCTGGAGGGTGCCTAAAAGCAGCACAGCTGCCTTACTATTAGGAATATGCAAATCAGCAAAACGAGCGCCTGCTAAGGTTCTTCAAATTCCACGCTGAAGCTTGTTCTGGCTCAAGTCCACGTTAGCTGATGACGTTAGCTCTGCTTTTCTTTTTGCGTGAAAATGTGCAGAATGTTCATCTCAGTTGCGTTCATCTTTGAGCTCTTTGTATGCGTTCTTCTCCCGTTGCTGAATATTTGTGCCTATTTCCTAAAGGCGTGCATTTTTGGACCTCTGAAAGCTTGGAGACACACAGACGTCGGAGTTGTCCAAGTCCGTGATTGATCTGAAATGTGCCTGCTTGTTGAATCCTGATTTAAAAAAAAAAAAAAAAACGCTGAAGAAAACCAAAACAAATTTCTCATGCATCATTACTTATGAACGTCTGAAAAATGTGAAGTGATATGCATTTCATTTAAGAGAATGTTCTCCAGTAAGCTCTGAGTTGCTAAATATGCTAATAGCCCCATTGTTGAGCCTGTTTTCAAAATGAAGTCATCTTCAAACTTAACAGGAATTTTAACCTTGCAGAGTGGGGGCAAAATTTACTAAAGCCAGGGAACTACCAAAACATGAGCAGCCAGGGGAAAGGAGACAGGGTAATTAGATTCACACATGCCCCCAACTCAGAGTGGAACTCCGCTTCTGTACCCTGTTCAGTTTAATAGCATTCCTGGCTTTCTCCATTGCCATGATATACTATTGTATTAATAAGAGAGTCAATACTAAGAGAGATATAGCATACAATTGGAGAGATACCTAGAAGAGGCTGGATTCATTATACAGATATGTTTATACTTCTAGTTCAAGCAATATCAATAAGTCATTGCAAAACCATTTCATTAAAAAATTGCAAGGCATAGCAAATTGTTAAAATATGTATCTTAGGGCATGAGAATATCCAAATAGCACGTTTCTTATTTCCTAGGCCTTCCCCAGATCAAGTACTGCATTCTCTTATGATCACTATTCTTCTATCATTATATTATTTTAATCAATTTTAAATGTCTTGAATCTACCCTGAGTGCCATTTTTGGTAGAAAGGCAGGGAATAAATCAAATAATTACATACTATCATTTTTATTGCATTGGGTGTATATCCCGCCTTCCTTTCCATTGCAAGGAGCCCAAGACAGTCCCCATGATTTCATTCTCACAACAACAATCCTGTGAGGTAGGTCAGTCTGGGAGTCTGTGACTGGCCCAAAGTCACCCAGTGCGCTAGTTGAGTAGGCGGACAGGTATTTTCCATCCTGTAGTGTTCCCAGTCACAGCCCTGTCTGTACAAAGCTTTACTGGAGAGAGTCAGAGCTCTGTTTATTATTATTATTATTATTATTATTATTATTATTATTATTATTATTATTACATTTCTATGCCGCCCCCAAGGGAAGAAAGAATGAGGGCATCGCACTGAAAATTGCTGATGTTGTTCCTCCTCCCCATCAGCAGCAGCCCAGCAGTAGGGAAAGCCATTCTACTAGGCATTTGCAAATTCTTCAGGCGACGTTTGCTCAGCTGGCTTGGAATTTGCACAAATTTGCACTTGTGCAAATTTGCATTCCTGAAAATGCACAAATCTTGAAAAACATGCAAATCCACCATAATATGGATTTCTGTGTTTACTCAGGGAGAGAGGATTTGTGCATTTCTTTAGAGTGTTTTTTAAAAATCGTATTATTTTGCATCTTTTTCTTGGCCTAATGGGCACAAAAATACATGAGAAAAATTGTTCCATTGGCCCTACACTACCTGGGAAAGCCAATCTGCTGTTGAGCAGATCCCAAGAAAACCAAACTCATTCCAGATTTCTGGAGTGAGAAACCTGGAAACCTCCAGCAAGCAACAACCTGATGGTCCTGCAGATGAAATAAAAATCTTGCCCTTCTCAACTCGCTGCTCGTTTTCAATAGAAATGGCGCTTAAGGTAGAAGAACACCTTCCCTTCCGAAGGTCCTCGACTCAGTTGGGGCCATTCCTAAAGCTCCTTTTCACCATAAAAATGTCATT
The DNA here is from genome assembly GCF_004798865.1 of Varanus komodoensis. Classification (NCBI taxonomy): domain Eukaryota; kingdom Metazoa; phylum Chordata; class Lepidosauria; order Squamata; family Varanidae; genus Varanus; species Varanus komodoensis. Next base: position 630,113 of record NW_025335817.1, read on the forward strand.
TTCCCGGATTGGCTTATACCCACGGTCCCACGCCATAGAGTTAGCTCCTCGGTAAGATTGTTAAACAATAAAGATAATAATAAAAGATTAAAGCACGTTTACCATCCAGCTGTAAACATGATTGTAAAATTTATTAGCAGTTTGATATTACAGCAGAAACGTGGCTCAGGAATGTGATAGGTTGATTCCTTTACTTATAAAGAAACGGTAGTGGCTTAAAATGAAATGAATAAAAATAGGATGCAAAAAATACATTAAAGTGGGAACCAGTATATTGTTGGAGTCAGAGTTCCATAAAGCCTTTCTGTGTGCGTTCTGTGACTTGTACCCCTTCCTGGTAGCTTTATTTTTGCCTAGGGACTAACCAAGATCCTTTTGCCACATAAAAGATTGATGTATAGCAGTAAAAGGAAAAAAAAAGATTTAATTTACTGTAATAGCAATGCAGGACAAAAAGAGTGCAAGAATATCTTGAGTTCTGTTCTTTCTTTGGCTCAGAAACTGGAACATAAAATCCTGTTGCTTTGCTATATAGACTGCAAATGGCATTTTTGAAATCAAATCAAATCAAGGTATCAGGGTGGAAGGGGGTTTTCCAGGCTCACACAAGTTCATAAAATCATAGAATAGAAGAGTTGGAAGGGGCTATGAAGGCCATCGGGTCCAGCCCCCTGCTGTTGCAGGACACCAAGTCACACCATCCCACTCAGATGGCTGTCCAGCTTTTTCTCGAATGTCTCTACTGTGGGGGAGCCCACCACCTCTCCCGGCAGCTGGTCCCACTGTCCTATTGCTCTGACAGTGAGGAAACCTTTCCTGATGCCCAGCCTAAATCTGGGTTGCCGCAATTGATTGTCCCATGTCCTACCCTCAGGGATAAGTGAGAAGAATCGTAGAATCATAGAATAGCAGAGTTGGAAGGCGCCATGAAGGCCATCAGGTCCAACCCCCCTGCTGTTGCAGGACACCAAGTTACACCATCCCACTCAGAGGGCTGCCCAGGTTCTTCTTGAATGCCTCCAGTGTGGGAGAGCCCCCCACCTCTCCAGGCAGCTGGTCCCACTGTTGCATTGCTCTACCAGCGAGGAAGCTTTTCCTGATGTCCAGCCCGAATCGGTGTTGTCGCAACTTGAATTCATTATTCCGTGTCCTGCACTCTGGCATCAGCAAGAAAAGATCTTGACCTTCCTCTTTGTGACAGCACTTGAAGTACTTGCAGAGGGATCTCATGTCCCTCCTCAGTCATCTCTTCTCAAGGCTGAACATGCCAGTCCCCTCAGCCTCTCCAACTTATGGCTCCCCAATAGGAACCCCCCAACTCCACACACTGTTCTCTCTGCCTCCTCCTTCCCCTGTCACACAGGGCTCTGTCCGGGAGAAGACATAGTTTATAGGACTCACAAGCACAGGGGTGGCAGCCCTTTTTGGATCATGGACATTTTGACAACTTGGGAAACCTGTTCTGGGTTCCACCACAAAACCACTGTTGTGGAAGGGGTGGAAAAGCTTGAGCAAACTGCCCAAATGACTGAGAACAGGGCAGAGGTGAAAACAGGGCAGCCCCCCTTGAGCCCAACATTTCAGCACCAAAAGATAACTATTTCAGAGCAAACCTTGAAGTTACAAAAGGAAGCATGTTTTGAAAGTGGGAGTGATGGAGATTCTTGGTGACCATGGAACTTCTCTGGTGCACATGGCCCATCATGTCACCAGTTCCTGCTCTACTGGCAATAATTAGTCTGGTGGAAATGAGATGTTCTCAACGTTCTAGAAAGGTATGATTTTGGGGATGTGCAATCCCCAGCTTCACATCCGTGTATTTGCTTCTAAGTGGTCATGAGCCACGGTCTTCCAGAGAAGTTCAAACCAAGCCCAGCACTAGCTTGTTGAGGCTCTCCAAATTCCACACTGAATTGTTCCAACACATTGTGTCCAGAGTTGATTATGAAGTAGGGCTCTTTTCATTGTCTGCATGCCAATTATTCAGTCACAGCTATGCAGAAAAAGGCAAGATTTTGAGTGATTGCTGCTGAGTGTCCAACTCATATCATCTGCAAACAAGGCACAGAAAGAGAAAATTCAGAGGTGCACACACAAATATTGCTTGCCCCTGGTTGCAGCAAGTTTAGTGCACATATAGAAAGCATTTGCTTTGACTTCCTCTTAAATTTAATGTGAGTTGAGGACACCACTTTGGCTGGCAAGATCTAAACTGCAATCAGCATCTTTTGACCTTTTGGATGAAGCAAAGTGTGAGAGACGTAGGGTTTTCAGCAGGCTGTTTTTTGTTACTGTGGCATTTGTAGCAAATATGGTTCAAGCATCAGGGCTCGTTAAGGTGTATGTTTTTCTGGAGGTTGAGCTAAAGGAGGCTAAGAGATGTTGTAAATCCGCAAATCCTAGTGAGTGAGAAATATCCCTGCCCTTCAGAATCTCCAAGATAACAGGGGCCTTTATGTCTCTTGTTCAATGAAAGGAGCAAGAGATTCTATCAGGAAAGGAATATGTTCTGTGCAAGGTTATTTTTGTCACATGAAAGGGCCTGAATCCACACCTTTTTATTTTGCTTTGCTTAATGGTTGAGCGTAGTGCAATGGGGTTATCCAGAAACAATGCAAATAAAAATTGTGTTCCAATTCTTGAAGTTCTTAGATCACTCTTTGTTTCATTAGATTCCTCCAAACTTACAGGCTCGCTGTTGCCCCTTTAACCCTTTCTAGGTGCTTGGCCTTGCCTCCCTCACCTCATGGCGGCTTAATCTCTTTGACAGTGCGGTTTTCCAGAGATGGGCAAGTCAGTCCTACATTGTACCATTGGCCCTTGTTTTCCAGGTAAGCTGCTAGCAGCAAAACAACACTGCATTGCATTTTGGCAAATTGCCTCTTATTATCCACCAGAGCACTAGGAATAGCTCTGATAGAATGGTGCATCCAACAATATTTGAGATCTTATCAACAAAGGGCAGCCCATTTGAACTACAAAGCAGAATTATCCATCAGTTGAATTGGGCGAATGCGGACACTCCAGCTTCTAGTGTTGGCTTGTAAGGCGTCACATGGCATGCCGTTAACCAGGTCTTTGACAAAATTAGAATCTTTGTGCCTTCAGACTATGTGGAACACGAAAAAGAACTCTGCTCCCACTTATTTCAACACAGAGCTGGGTAAAGCCACAAATGGTGTTCTACTGATACAAAACCAACGGATGGCCTTAACTCACTGGGCGAATCGCCTGCTTCCCATGCACATGGTTCCAGGATCCGTCCCCGGCAGATCACCCCAAAGCCACAACCAAACCTCGATTTAAGAGCAGCAATAGAGCAAATGCATCAAACACAATTGGAAACTCAGCAGTAACACTGAAAACAGCCTCTGATCCAACAAACCCACTTACACACCAGAGGTTTGCTTGCATAAAGTGATCTTTGCTTGCTGGTGGAAGGACAGCAGAGAAGGAACTAAGCTAGCCTCTCTCGCCAGGGAGGTCCACAGCTAAAGCATGGCTGTTGAGAAGGTTCCCCTTTGCAGCGTGACCAAAGGTAGCTATGCCCGAGTCTTGGTGGTTCCTGGGATTCTTGCAAAGAACAATTTATGCAGATCTTGGTCTGATCCAGTATGGCTTATCCTTTCTTAAGGCAGGGTTGCACGTTCAGGATCTGGCCCATTTAATTATAAAAATATCTTGAGAGGCACCCTAGTGTTGCTGATTTTAAAGATATCCATGGATTACGACTGTAGTAAGAGCAGAACAGTACGCAAATATTCATAAGGAAAGAATAACAGTGCCTCACTGGTTGCATAGGGTGAGGATACCAAATCTCTCTAATATTCTGAGACTGGGTTGTTTGGGCAAGTTAAGCATTTTTCCATTGTTGAGGGAGGGAAACACACAAACCATCCTGCTGATAATATTTGGAGATGAAATGAAACTGCTCCAGGAGAAAATAGCCAAGCTGGAACAGACTCGGAGGTGGGCAATGGAAATGATCGGCGCAGTACGGAAAACAATTCCAGTGAGGACAAGAATTGGGCAGGTTTAATCTAAAAAATATGAGGCTGTGGGGTAGGAAGAGAAGACTGCACAACACAAGATCTCCACCACCTCGTTCTGTTTGTAAACAGGCCTTTGAAGTGTATCAATCAATTCTTCCAGGGGATTTGCTTCATTATACAGATTGATTTTACCAATACCATCAACTTATTTAAGAGATTCATATGGTAAGGTGGATGATGAGAGGTTCATAAAAACTAGCAACCCAAAATAAAGCAAGAATAAAACATCAGCAGAGAAATAAATGCTCCCTGGAGTACTCTGGGCAGTATTTTTAGTCCTAGAAGGAAATGGATGAGCAGAAACCGGTTTTGAAGGCTGTAAAGGGAACAGCACACTGCTATTAGAAGCAGGGGGCAAATTCTAGAAGGAAGGCAGAGGGAGGCCAGTGCCTTTATTTCCATGTCTACCCCCACAACAATTTTATTTTAAAAGAGAGTAAACGGGGACATGGTTTGGTTCTAGTTGGCTACAGGCAGGCAACTGTGCATGGAGATTTCTTTTATTCTGCCTCCACCCCAATCACTTGAAAATTGATCTGAAAGGTTAAAAAACCCACCCACCCCACCACAACCAGGTGAGAACTGGGGGAAGCTCTTTCTCCTTTATTGGTAGTTGTGAGTCGCCCCCACAGTTCGATGGGAGAGCAAAAGAGAAATGAAAAAGGACACGGAGAAGGCTGCCGTCCCTTGTGATCTGCCACATCACTTCAGAGCTCTCCCATCTCGTTCTTCAGCTATAATTCCCCAGCCGGTTTGTCTGCCCCATTCCCAGTACAAACCAAAGCAGTAAACCAGCAAAGGAGAGGTTCTCTTGCATCTGTTGCTCTGCAGCCCGTAGACATCCGCTGGGGAGCTGTTTACTTACTCTCAGCCCTCATTTGGCCAGTGACCTTTCCGCTGAGATTGATCCAACCCGTCGTTTGCTTACAGTTCTTTGCAATTTTATGATGTCAGCAGCCTTCAAGTGAGGAAACATCCATTACTTCAAGGAGCATCAACTTAAAGAGAGTTACTGATGGAGCTGAAAAACCACAGCCTTGAAGGGAAAGGATTTTATTTCATTATCCATCTTGCCTTCCTCGTTCTCTTCCAGCCACGCTTTTTTTCATTCCATTGAAAGGGTGGTCTTAAACAATAGGAGGCAGGAGGTGGAAAGTTGTTCAGAAGGATTGCTCGGCAAGATGCACAAAATAACTAGTGCTGGTGGGTGTGCAGATCCATCACAGCCAGTGACTTATTCAGGGTCTTTTGGCTATAGATCAGAAAGGTGCGTGATGAATTATGGCAACTGGGAATTTATCTCTGCTCTTTACTGTATGTGAGATGGCAGCGGCACTTTGTCTTCAAAGACATCCTTTGCCGGAGCTGCTCTTTTGGAAATCTTCATAAATATTCTTCAGGCTTGGCTGGTATGAGCCGTGTGTGTCGTCCGAGGGTTCAGGCGGCGGGGAAGGCACCAGCTAACCGCAGCCTGATCAAAATAACACCGCCGTTCCAGTGGCAAGAGGGCAACTGGCATGCCACCCCGTCAGCTGCTAAGTGGCTTGTCGACAACACTTTAAATTTAAAGCCACTTTCTCCTACCACTTCTGGGGAACTCTGGGGGAAGCCAAAGGGCATTTCAGTGATGCTAGCCACAAATTGCCCGAGGCTTCTTGGCTAGGAAAACAGGGCTCAGGAAGCCCAGTATTACTCATCCAGACTGACAATTGGTCCCCAGAGTCTGATGCAAGGGCGTTTCCCATGATATCAGGTTAGTCTTGTAAACACCTTTATAATGATGCCAAAATATACACTTGCCATTTGCAAAACTAAGACCACAGTCAAAAAGCTGGAATAAGTTCTATTTTAAATCTAACTGCTGGTGGCATTTTGCCTCCTTTTGGCCTTTTCACCCAAACAGCTCGATAGGTAATGCAAATTAAATGCTTTTACTGTTGGCTAATTCTCTTTGTTTCTCCCCTAGCACTACGCTTAGGGAAAGGACAATGGAAACAGCATTTGCCTCCTCCCATTCTCGCTTCAGCCTGCAAGTGCCGTGTGATAGTTATCATCCACTTTCTGCCTCTTTGTATGATCTACCTTATAGGGGTGTTGTGAGAATAAAATGCATTGCTGAACCCTCAGGAAAGAAAGGGAATGCATGACTCAAGAGATCCAAAAACCTCTTTCCCCTTCAAGAGATGTCCTTCAAACCTCCTACACTTATATAAAGGAACACACTCCTTCGTTGTCCAACATTCAGATATGTTGTGTGGAATACTTTGAACTTGCTTCAGTGGAGAAAAGTAACTCCTAGTGGCAGGTTATTTTTAATCCAAAGTGCTGGAACTGTTAAATCATTAAAATCATTAGGAGCAACTATCTCCTTGTCTTACATCAATAATGCAAATGAAAAATTAAAAGCCACACCATTGATTAAATGACTAGTTTTCCCCACAGACATGAGGCAATTTTTTTTGCAATGCATGGGGCAATGAAACATTAATGGATGAGAGAAACCTGCAGCCGTCTTGGAAAATGGCCCAGCTGAGTAGCAACATTCACCAAAGACGGTTAAACAATTGCGAGAGTTGTTTTTCAGTGACTAAGAAGTGCAGAAATTCATAAGTAGCAATAATTCTTAGATGTGAGTGACAGCACATGGGAAATTACACTATCCAGAATTAGGTAGTTGTGCTGTTTTTGGTCAGTTTTCTTGTTTTTTAGGGTGAAGACGCAGTTAACTAGTTACACACACACACACACACACACACACACACATGAAGAGCAGTCCACAGACTGTGTGACTCAGAAAAAGCCTGATTTACTGTAAAATCTGCTGGTCTGAGCATAGAAATCTGAAACTGTTCGAAGCCACTGCAGATATCTCCAATGTCGCTAATGATGTGAGCCGCCCCGTGGCTTCGGCGAATGGGGTGGCATAAAAATGTTTTAATAAATAAATAGATAAAATAAATAATGTGAGTGTATACAAATTTGATGCAAGTTGCCCCCCTCCTTAGTTTTCTTTTTTCTTTTGGAAATTCATAAGCATCCAAGGAAAGCTCTTCTTGAATGCATCGTCCACATGTACTTCCCTGCTCTGTTTTCTTTCCAACTTCAGCATCCGTGAACCTAAATCCATCCTCCCTTACCCAGTGCAACATTTCTGGGTACAATCTGCTTTTAGAGTGTATGAATCAGCCTTAATTTCTCAGAGCTTTTTACAAAAGTCTTCCTGTGCAGCAGCTACATCAAGTTATTATTTTCCTCCACTAAAAGTGAAAGCTTATTGAAGAGATTCTAAAATGAAATCAGCCTCTTTCAGAAGGAGAGTGTGTGTGAGAGGGTGTGCGTGCACACAGCCCGCATGGTTTGAACTTAAAGGACATTCCCTTCTTGCAGACTTCTTTGCTCTTGCATTGTATAATATGCAATATATATATGTACATGTGTGTGTGTGTGTGTGTGTGTGTGTGTATGCTGGAGGAGAGATCCTGCGAGTCCCCTGGACTGTAAGGCGATCAAACCAGTCAGTCCTAGAGGAGATCAACCCCGACTGCTCTTTAGAAGGCCAGATAGTGAAGATGAAGCTCAAATACTTTGGCCACCTGATGACAAGGAAGGACTCCCTGGAGAAGAGCCTAATGCTGGGAACAATAGATGGCAAAAGACGGAGGGGATGGCAGAGGATGAGGTGGTTGGATGGGGTCACCGGGGGTGTGGGCTTGGGTGGACTCCAGGGGATGGTGGAGGACAGGAAGGCCTGGAGGAGTGTTGTCCATGGGGTCGCAATGGGTCGGACATGACTTCGTGACTAGCAACAACTCTATATACTGTGTGTGTGTGTGTGTGTGTGTGTGTGTGTGTGTGTGTGTGTACTTTCCTAATTTCTATTATAATAAGGCCTTTATTAGGCCAATTAAAGAATCACAATTAAGGTGGAAAAAAGCTCAAGCTTTAGAATATGCACTTTAGTGGGCTCAGATGTTGCTGATTCACACTTCCCTAGATATGTGTGTGTGTGTGCTAATGCCAGCAGTGATGAGGTCCTACGCAACTTCCTGGGGAATTGTGGGGCCTCCACAAGGAAAGTCCTGCTCCTCCCATTGGCCGGCCCAATGGTCCTTGCTAGTGCGGCATAATGTCGGGCAGGGTCAGTTAATGCGTTCCAAACCATTTGGGGCGACTATCAACCCTTCCTGCTTTTCCCAGCCTTTGATAGCTACCTCTCAACACAATGATTCTACTGTCATTCCAGGTCTGAGTTTATCCTCCTTGAATTTTCCTAAGCTTTCATTAAAGCCATCCGAGCTAATGGCTGTTGGCACATCATGTAGTAATGGAATCCTTAATTATGCATTGTTTGTAGATGAACGTTAATGTCCCTCAAGTGGGAAAGAAATCGCTTGTTTTAGCAATCTCAGCACAGCGCTGAAAAGGAAACAAGAGCCATGCTAGGCATCCAAGTCAATCGACAACCAGGGTCGTTCCAAATTTGCCTCAGGCTGCCCATGGAAGGCATGGGCTGTGGAAGGCCATCCGAGCTCTGACTGCAGGAATCCTGCAAGAGAATATAAAAGGAGAGTTTTCCACCCCGAGATTTTCAACCCTCCTCAATCAAATATCACTTACAAAATACCACCGTTCTTTATTGCATTAAGGTGGTGTGGTGAGGAGTGGAATACTATTTGAAAAAGACATGCAAGCACTGCTTGTGAGAGAGAGCAAAACAACCAGTCAAGACTCAAAATTCTACGCTGATTTGGATTAAGGGTTTTCTCCCATCCCTCCATTTGCATGAAAGGTCCTGCTTCTTTTCACACAAACTTCCCCAAAGGTTGTGCATCCATTGTGTACATGTTTGAAATACATATCTTTTGGGGAACACATCTTTTGTGTGTTCCATGAATCACAGCACAACATCAGAAATATGTTGGCTTGGACGGCTGACTACATCTGAGTCCATGTTTGGTGTGTGAGTCCAGGCGTGGATTTAGTAAATTCTACTTAACAATACAGAAAAATAACGGAAACAGATTTCCCATGTATCGCTACAAGAAAGGCCGATTTTGACAAACCTCAGGCACCATTCTGAATTCATCAGCTCTGTGCTGCTTACACCCTTCATGTAAAAGGAACAACCAAGTAACCCCTATGATCTGAGAATCCTAAAGCCTCTGCTAGGGACAGGCTGAGAAATCTGGAGGAATTAGAAACATAGAAACAGAGCGAGTCAGTAGGGGTCTCCCAGGCCATCTAGTCTGACCCCTGGCTCTGCTTATGACATGCCCACCATGTGCAGGTCTAGCCTATCCTTGAGCACCCTCACCGATGGGGCCTCAACCACTTCCTGCGGAAGCCCATTAGCAGAATGGGTTAACAATATATATTTTCCTTTTCCTATAGAAATCCTTTCCTTGGTGTGAGCTTTGTGCAACCATGTAAGTCTAAGAGAAGGAGCTAACTGGAGTTTGCCGCAAGGAATTAATAGCTTCCTGATGGCCAGAGAGGCTTGGAGGAGGACAAGAAGAGAGTGGGCCTTCTTGGTGGTAACTCAAGTCGAGAAATCCCCACCGAGATCTTCCATGTGCCAACACTGTCATTTCTGGTGGCAGGTTAAGACTTTCCTGTTGCTGCTGCTGCTGCTGCTAGTCATGAAGTCACATCCGACCCATTGCGGGGGATGGTGGAGGACAGGAAGGCCAGGAGGAATGTTGTCCATGGGGTCGTGATTATATCCCAAAATGACAGAATGATCTCAGTTCGAATCCAAGGCAAACCATTCAACATCACAGTAGTCCAAGTCTATGCCCCAACCACTGGTGCTGAAGAGGCTGAAGTTGCCTGGTTCTTTGAAGGCCTACAATGACTTTCCTCTGTTCCCAGGCAAATGATGGAGCTCTAATGTCAGTCATCCTTATGAGGTCATGGTATTTTGCTTCTTCTTGAACATGTTACATTGTTTTTAAATTTTGTATTTGAAAGACATTATATACATTTTTTTAAAAAAAAGTTTGTCCCAGATGTTGATTTTTTAAAAGTTTACCTGGGTTTCACATCTGGAATCAGGGTGAGGCATGGCAGTTCTTTGTGTGAGGTCATAAAATGGCTTGAACCAGCCTGTTATAACCCAGATAACACAAATAATTACACCAAGGATCAATAGTAAGGATCCATACACATGGCTCGGATTAAATATGAGTGACAAGCCTTGACTTCAAGATCCAAATGGCAAGAGTTCAGAAAAGGATAAACTTAATTGGCATGTTCCCATCTGGGAACTTCTTAAGTATGGATAAAGTATCTTCCAACTTTCTTTTATGAATTCTACAAAAAGTCACTTCAGAAGGACATTCACTGACCCTGCCCTCACCCCATCCTTCCTAAAAGAAACGCCCTCTGAATAGCATTGAATAAGGACCAAACTCTTTGACTTTTCACGTGAGGTGCAGCCATTTCTCAGCATGCATTTCGGCAGGGGAGGAGATAATGTATGCTCCGCACTTGAACCTTTCACAAGAACAGTGCAATATGTCAATTACTTGGGACGCTTAATTTAAAATCTCACAAAAGATTACTTCACTAAATTCATATTCTTCTATCACAGCTGTTTCTAGCAGCTTGACCCTGATTAAAAATTCCACATATCTTTTGTATGGTAATTCACTTTTGATACAATTTATCTTCATAATTTCAATAAAAGAAAGCAGAGGAGAAGTGTGTGTGTGTGTGTGTGTGTGTGTGTGTGTGTGTGTGTGTTTTAATGAAGCAGGTACCTTCCAGCCTGTATGGATAACTAATTGTCCAGGGATAACTATCAATGGCATATTATCTCTTGGGGAAACAAGCATTGTATCTGGATCAAAATCAATAGGCCAACCCATTTTTTAAGTCCAGCATGACAGAGCTGTTGCTAGGAAGTGCTTGCAAGATTGGTACAATTTAGCCTTTGCAATCAGAATCATTTTTCTATTATTGGGAACAGACCACTAAAGCTTGACACCTGTTACTAGTTGGACAGCTGGGTACTTGCAATTTAAAGTTTCCAAGAACTGGGACTTCATGCCGTTATGCTTTGAATGCATATGGGAGGGTGGGAGAATTCTGCACAGTGTCTCCGTTTCTGATTCCCACTTCAAAGGTCTGGATGTGGCCAAGGGTATCCCAAGAGGTCCCCTTACCTGAGGTGAAGGCCTGCATGAAGCCACCTATTCCTCTCCCAGGAGCTAACTGGACGAGCAGGCAAAGCTTACTTCAGTGCTGGTGACTGGGCAGTATCCTGCACAGCGGCTGAGGGCATAAGGGAGCTCAGGGAACATAAGGCAGGGCATGTTACACACATAGCTCGGGCCACATCTTCAACTGCCTTGGGATATCACCCCACTCTGCCCATGGTGGGGCGGATCCTGCAAACAGCTCGTCTTGTAGCATCATGCAAGTGAGCGTCTGTCCTGATCATTACTCAGAAGTCCACTTTTCCTGAGTCTCCAATTGCAGAAAGAATCTCATCTAGGCCATGACTTAGTTCCAGATGATTTCAGAGAGAACTGAGTGCAACTAAATGGGTCTGGATCTCACCAATAGATACCACACAGATCATTAACTGAGTATCTTACGGACACAACTGCAAACATCATCCGCAATTCTGTCTGCCCTCTTCCAGCGTCTTGGAAGCATATATGCACGGGCCTTGCTTACTGGAGTTAGCGTGGAAATGCACGTGGTTTTAATGGAATAGTGTTTTGCCAACTGGCCACAGTGGGGTGATGATACCACATAAGCCCCGCTCCCCATGCGTAACAATCTCCTTCTGCCCAGTCTGCCAAACTTTGCTCATGGTGCTACACAGGAGAATGCTTTCCTCTGTGACTTCATCTTGGTCCTCCTAATGGGTCATGTTTGGTCGTGATGATATCATCACCAGATGTTTTCCTCCAGCTCTGCTGTGCCCATAAGCCCAGGTGCTGATCTTTATGTTTGTTTATGTTTTGTTTATGTCCGAGGTCACTTCCTCACTGCAGTGGTGTAACTAGCACTAGAAAAATTCAGAAATAATTGTGGGAAGCAATGCAACTAGAAGCCTGCCAAATCCATCCAGTGGTCCATTTAGTTCAGTGCCAGGTGCTTATGGGATGCCCAGGGACGAGAACGAGCAGAAACTGAGATGCTACCATCTAGTCCCCGTTTCCTCCCCCAGCTGCCTTTTATGCCATCTCTGAAGAAATTTTGGAATCTCGGAAGCCTGTATGATTTCTGAAGATGATTATAGTTGATCTGCCAAAGGTTTTATAGCAAGATGAATTTAGCTTCTTTGAAATAACTAATCATAGCCCAGGAAACATACACATTTTATTTATGCCTGCTGCTGCTATAAATGTGGCATTTGGAAGAAACTGTAGCTTGGGAACTTGATTTCCTGCAGGTAGTTTAATTTTCTCTGTGCTTTCTGTGACAGAAATGTCTGAGAAAAGAACCACCTTTGGCTAAAGGATCTCTCTGGGCATACCTATTGAGAAATAACATCTTGTAAGCATTCCTGTGGAATGCTATGGAAATTATTGCAAAATGTGTTGTATTTAGTATTTATTATCAATAATGGTTTTGTTTACTCCCTTTTCACACACTAATGAAGAGGGAACTAGGAAACAGCATGCATGGATAAAATAATTCTTATTTGGGTGCCTGTTGGTGTTAAATGAAGTATTTTTTTTAAAAAAATATCCAAACATATAGTAGTATGGATAAAATGAAAATAAAGCAGTTTGGAAGAGGGGTAAGGCAGGATTGTGTTGTGTAGCTAGGCCCTGGGGACCGTCTGTCTGATTTTTTCAGGTTGATGGCAAGCTTGCTTTGACCTTTTTGTGAATTTAGGAAAGGTCTACACAGAAATGGGCATCCATTTTTGTTCTAATTTCTCCTAACAGACGTATTTTCTCTGCATTTTCTCTAATGTAGAAATCTGTTGCATGGGATTTCCTCCTGGACAGAATGTATTTCGGATGTGTACTTTCACGGGGCTTCGGTTCATTTCCATCTCTGCTAATCCTGCCTCAAACTCACATTTTCAGCAAAGGATATTCATCAAGTATGCACTGATCATCCCTGGAGAAATGAAGGAATGGACCTGAATTTATACTCTTGGACCCTGAGTGGAATAAATCCAAGAGTTATATCTGACCTGGTTTGTGGATTGGATGGCTCAGGCAGCCAAAATTAGTACCGAGACGGAAATTCTCAGGTCCTCAAGTGAAAAGATAACCTTTCTATTGTGCTTTACACCTAACAAAAGCTGTCTGTGGTTAAAGGGGGAAGCTTAATCTAAAAACCAATATAACAGATTGATATTACTGCTGAAGAGGTACGGAAATAATAGAAACTCATTGGACCAAATAATTAAATGAGATACAGATATTTTAAAAAGCACTTGAGACTAATGAATATTTGATTGTCATGTCTGTTGGTATTAAAAGGGCATGAGACATGCCTTGGAACAATGAGTTATTCATCAAATATTAAAGGTTGGGTGTCAGTGGCAGAACACAGTGTAGAGAAATCCAGATCAAGGCTTCTGCTGAAGTTTCCTCATCAATACTTGTGGTGTCTGGATTTCAGGAGCAAAGCTTTAGCTTTTTCCTAAATCCCATGGAGTGTTTTCTCCTGTATAGAGTGAAATCCAGGAATGGGGAAGAAATGTGTTCAGTGCACCTTTTAATATGGATGTATTAATTTTGCACTTTGGAATGAGTAATTAAATATTTGATTTTTGGACTTCTCTCAATTTTACAAGAGAGAAGCCTCCAAGCAAAACAAAGGAAAGCAAAAATGTTTTTATTAAGGAGAAATGCATATCTCCTAAGTTATGGAACGCGCTCCCCAGAGAGGTCCGCCTGGCGCTGTCGTTATTTGTTTTCCGGCACCAGGCAAAGACCTTTTTATTCAAGCGGCATTTTAACTGTTAACATTATTGGTTTTATTTGGCCAGGGCGGCTTATTTTATACTGTATTGTTGCATTTTAATTTAATATTTATATTTTAAATTTATATTATAATTATTTTAACTTGATGATGTGAGCCGCCCCGAGGCTTCGGTGAATGGGGCGGCATAAAAATGTTTTAATAAATAAATAAATAAATAAATAAATATCTTTCTGAAGCACATGCATGGCTTAGGAGCAACATGCACAGAATGAATTCAGATATTCATAGACATCTTTCAAAAATTCCTCCAAGTTTGAAACAAATTGAACACAAGACTGGGAGAATTGAGGAACTGAAAGAAATCAGTGCTGAAACTTTTATCCATCACTGTTGGAAAATGGCATGAAGCAACATTCTTTGTAGTCTGAGCAAAGTCTTCCAAAATACCTGTGTGTGTTTGGGTATAAAAGTCGTTAGTGTTACATTCTTAACCTTCTTTGCAGTCCTACCATGTTTCCTTCTTCAGTGCAGCTTAATGAAGTAATTAGAACCCACTTCAGGTGTTTTATGCTGGTTCATAGGGGAAATACGCACAAGAAGAAGTCTACCATAATTCACTACAATATTTCCTTTTATTTCAATAAAGGTTCCTTTCTGAAAAACTCTGGAACTCATTCCAGTGAATTTTACTAGAATTTCATGCTTTTGCAACCTCCCACAATAGCCAGTTGCTCTGGCATGTTGATGGTTGTGTTTAGTGCAATATTAAACTTAGAAGGGCAGGAATGACAACTGTTTGTGAACTAAATGCTGATATGATTGAGCAGAAATAACAGACAGCAAGGAACCCGACGCTGTATCATTGCCCTGTAGCCTCTTCGGAAGATATTCCCCCAGAGTCCTATGCTTCTTATCACACTATGATCAACTATATTTTGATAATGTTCAAAATTATCTGAAACACAGTATAAGTATACTTGTTGCTTGGATACGCCAGAATGTCTTACCCCCAATTAGTGAGAACTGGTACATAGGATGGGCGAGAATTCATTCAGCTTGATGATTTTTTGTTTTTGTTTTTTTAATAAGAACTTAGCAAAAATCACAGATGTCTTTATAAACGGGACAGAAAGTGCTTGAAATTGGAAAAGGGAAATAGAAATCAAATGGAGGAGTTAGCAAAACTGTTAGATGCATCCATCCAGATAGGGGGGCTTGGATGACCTTAAAAATCTGGAATTGAATTCCTGCGAGCTCAGCCATATTTCTAGGGCTGAATTGGGGTTGCCACAACTTTTTTCAAACAGGATCCTTGCCTTTACATGCGACAGAAAAGGAAAATGTAGCACTGTCCTCTCTGGGTTGTACCACATACCCTGTATTTGTCCAGGGTATATCAATGTGCAATTAAACTCCTTTTATGGATCAGAAGTTATCAAAATCACAATTCTTCAATACCAGGGTGGAAAGAAGCTAAGAGCAAGTCAAAGCAAATTTGACAGATATGTCCATCTTTCCTTCTAGAATACATCATACCTCTTCTATTTTCTGATTGGCCAGAAATTATTTATCTGGGATATTTGTATGCCGTCCTTTGCAAAAGCCTCACGGTGGCTTACACAAATAAAATACAAATATCTAACATAACATAAATTAATTGATGACTCACTCTGGCTGCAATTAAAATATGATGATAAAATTCAATATTGAAACTTATTAAAATATTGATTAAATAAAAAGGTCTTAACCTGGCACCGAAAAACATATAATGATGGCGCCAGGCGGACCTCTCTGGGGAGCGCATTCCATAGATGGGGCGCCACCGCAGAGAAGGCCCTCCTCCGGGAACTTTGCCTCCTAATATCTTTCACGGAGGGTTCCCAGAGAAGGGCTTCTGCTGCCGATCTCAGGGGGCGGAAGGGCAAATAGGGAAGAAAGCGTTCCTTCAGGTATCCTGGTCCCAAGCCATTTAGGGCTTTATAGGTAATAGATAAATTATCTTCTGCCCAGCTGCAGAAATATGCAGAATATCTTAAGTCCTGCTATAAATCTTATCTCGTATCCCTTTTGGATTCATTTCAAAGTCCTTGCAATTCTTCTCTCCTGTGCAGCAATCTCCTATTTCTCCTCAAGGAATAAATAAATGAATCGGCTTTTTATGTGTTTATTATCTTGGGCAGTCATATGGTAACTTCTTCACTGCATCTGGTACACCATCAAGTCATCAAGCACTAATAAGGAGCTATTTGCACCCAAATCATCATGAGACATGTCAGAGAAATCTGCCACAGACTCAAATGTGTTTGCATTTCTAAGAATCTGACCCATGGATTCCACACAGGACTCCATTTACGGGCTTTTAATTTTCCCCATATTGTTAAGTAATTTTATCTGTGAAAAAATAGGAACAATAAAAATGCATTTCCCTGTTGGCTAAAACATGAGAATATGCACATTTTCAGGAAATTTGCAAATCAGCTTCCAAAGAGATTTGTACAAACTCTGTTCCTGGCACTGGGGTCAAAGTCTCCGACAATCTGCAAAATTTAGATGGAACAGATTTTTTGAAGTCCAGACATCACTAATCATGCCAGCTCGACCAGCCTTTTGAACTCCTGCTCCTCATTTTGCTTTTTGAATGCCCTTTGGTGTATTGCTCAGGATATTTATTCTCCTTGCTTTTATTCTTAGCAGCTTTGGAAGCGGTTTTTCAAAAAGGCATTATATAAATAAATAAAATGCAAGCGTGTTTCACTGCTGCATTTTCTACTCCTCTCTTTTACGCTTCTGGCATGGAAATGGCTTTGGGGACCCTTGAAGTTGTAAGCTGGGGAAGAAATTTTCGGGAGAAATACCGTAGACCATGTTCTCAGATTGCAGATTCCTTGGTCGTAAGATATGACAGGGTTGCCATGAAGCCCAAAGGTTTGTTCTTGTGCCTTTTCATAGCCATGACATATAGAAAATGATGGTATTAACTGGTCTCAGGGTGAAACATTCAGCTAAGAATCCCATGGGTCTCCGAGACCAGGGAGAAGTTAGCCCCAGTCCACAATGTCCATTGCTATTTATCTGGCAAAAGTTCTCTCGCCAACAGTCCAGAAAATCACTTTTCCTGACAGCTGAAAACCCTGACAGTGACAACGGAGAACTGGAAAGCCACACAACAATTATCTTTTGACATCTAAGAATGCCTGACAGTCACTTGTCGACACCAAGGGTGATATTTGGTCCTTTGACACAAAGCCGAGGTAATTAATTTTGTTTATCATAGAAGACCCTTCACTGGGGTGAGGGAGGGCCATGCTTGCAAAATACCATCGGGTGTGGCTTTTTGCTAACCTTTGCAAAGGGATGTGGGAATCAGGAAAACATTTCCAAGTTCATCCCAACTCAAGTCCCTATCAGATTGCGAGCTTTTCTCGTGAACATCCATGCCCATCTTCATGCATATTTTCCAAATATGCAGATCAGCTATGTACTTTATTGGAATACATGAATTCTTCTTTGATCGACCAAGGGGTATTTGCACATATTTGTAAAATTATTATGTGAATTTTTAAAATAGATGCATGCTGGAAAACACCTTTGTTTGGTTTTCCGGCTGATAACACAAGTTTGGAAATGTGCATCATTAGATGCAAAAATAGGAAATTATTTTATTATTTCTTGATACTGTAGTTTTAACTGTGTATTTATGAAGGTTTATGCTGTTGGCTTTTATTATGTAAACGATCTAGAGAGCCATGTGGTTACAAGATGGTATATAAACGTGCTAAATAAATTAATTAAAGGACAGAGACTTAAAGGTGTATTTCCCCTGCACACATCCCCTTTCCAAGTCCTCCTTCCTCCGCAGTCTGATGTGTATGTGACACAAGAACATATTTTCAATGCAGTTGAAATTCCACTGTATTCATTACCTTGACAGTGATAAATGTTGCATAAATAAAAGCTCCCCCCCACCGATACACCAGAGGGGTCCCAGTGTATCTTACCCAGTGCATTTTTTGTCATAGAACGCACCGGAACAGAGTTCCGGCACCTTTTTTCCACAGATTTTCCAAGTTTTAAAAGTAACTTTTGAAAATCTGAAGTTTGGTCCATGTGGATTTGAATCGCCCTGTCTAGCGTAGCAGGTCGGTGGCAAAATCATTCAAATTGTACGTGCGGGCTGCTTGTGTGTCGAGTGCGATGCATGCGTACTTCGTCCACCCTGGTTGTGATGGCGCTGCTCGGCTTGTGATTGGTCGTGTGGTTGCGCGCTGAGTGCTTTCTGCGGGCAGCGACGGTTATGTTTCATTACACAACTGATGTGTGTGGGTGTGTGCACAGTGATTGACTACGTTCGAAAGATAAATAATTTCTTGAGTTCTGGCACCCTTTTTCTTACAAAAAAAGCACTGATCTTACCCCCAGGTCTCTCAAAATTTGGCAGCAGTCTAGACAATGTAGATTGCTAGAAGGGACACGAGAATATACAGTTGAAATTATTCCAGAGCAGCGAGTACTTTCTTCAGGGATAATATATATTTTTAAACAGTGCTAAACTATACGTCAATATATAAAGATGAAGAAACAAGTCTATACCTATTGAAAATTAATACTTTGGAAAATATACAATGTTCAGTAGTACAAGGGTCTCATTTCCTGTGAAAACAGCTGTGAGGCACTTTTTGGAATTGTTAAAAAGGTGTGGTGATTTATTTCTCAGATAAAAACCTTTGCACCATCCGTTTCTGATACCAGCAGCTCATCAGTGCACTTGCCAGTTGTTTTACAGAAATCATAAAGAAGTCTTAGAGGGTATTAAGTTCAGATTAAGGTGTTACGTGGCATATTCAGAGCTGGAAAGCAGGCATTGAATAACAATCCCGAAATTGCTTTTAAGTGTTGCATCTTCCCCCTTTTAGTTTCTATTTTAATGTCAGAGGCTGAATTTTTTTTTTTATATCAGAAGGATTATGTTAGTTTAACAGAAGAACTGGGTGGGTTTTGAAGAAGTGAAGCTGTAACTTCAGCATTTCAAAGATATTAAGGGGTCTCTAAATCTTAATGGGATATTTTAATCTATTTAAAGGCTAATCTAGGAGGGTATGGTTAGGGTTGCAATTCTCAGCATAATTATTACTAGGAACTCAGTGAAATAGCCTTTTCAGTAACTAAGTCTAGAACTGGGTTATTAGTGCAGTCCAAATCTTATTCCTGGCTCTAATCTGATTTTTAATGCATGCACTTGCAGTGTTAAAACATTGCAGCAAATGGAATCAAGGATGAGCCAAGATAGATATTAAATGGAGAGCCATTGCTAAAAATGGCAGGTGCCTAGTAAGTACTCCTTTCTTCAAAGTCAATTCTAGCTCATTCCTGACATCAGGATTATCTCTTTCCTTCGCCGTAACCGTCAAAGATGTAGGTTAGGGTAGAAGCTGTATAGGGATGCTATTCCTTAAATAGCTGCATTGCCTTATGTTCCATTCCGGGCAACACAATTTAAACAGCCAGCATAGACCTTTCCAGTCCTTTATGAGCTGGGACCAAGTGATCAAAGCATCGCTGTATTCCTTGTCAGTCTGTCTACGGGTTTTGCTTCAGGTGCGTCCATCAAAGGAGTTGATCTGGCACCAAGCAAAGAGAAACTTCCTGATTGGTGGGAAGCCACCCAGGTGATGCGGCTCCCCCTTGAAAGTTACCTGGCACTTAGGACTTTTGTGTGAGGCAACGATCTCCTTATGGCCTCAGGCTTTTTAGAAAGCATGTTTCACTCTGGATTTGATCTATTCATTACGGATCAGTGCATCCATTCGCTTCTGCTTCTCATTCTTCCAATCTGATGTTTAGTTCATTCCAAACGTTAAGAACGTTTTCTGCAAAAGTCCTCAGCGGAAGTAGTTCTGTGCACGTTTTTCATAATGCATGCATATTTCTATGCCCCATGAGCACATTTTTCAAGGACTTTCCTTATGCATTTCCCCCCCCCTACGAATATTTGTGTGTATTGGTTGACTGGAGAGCTTCACTGAAATGTGCAGAGAACTATGAGTATTGAGGGATAATTAAAAGCAGAACCCAGATGGAAAAAAGGACTACATTTCCAGCACACAGGCTAGGAGCTGTAGGCCATTTTTCCATGTAAAATTGCCTAAGACTGCTTGGTGCTTCGGTTTGCAGGGAGGCTTGAAAGGAAAAAAATAGGTAAGCTGGCATTAAAATAGAAACTTCTTATCATTATTATTGCATTGGATTTATATCTTGCCTTTTTTCTTCTTGCAAGGAGTCCTGGGTGGCTCACAGCTGCCCATTTTTTCTTAGAAGTACAACCACAGTGGGTAGGTTAGGCAGAGGGTCCATGACCAGCCCAAAGACACCCAGCATTTCAGTTTATTTTGGCTAGAATTTACCCCATTCACATGTTCCAGGCTAAATGTGGACTCAACACCATCTGCTGTGAGATTGTAAAGCGGTTTGTATCCCTCCCAAACGAAAAGTGACTGGCAGCTTGCAGGGATTTGAAAATAAACATGGCCCAATGCATCATTTTGGGGAATTGGATGCGAACATGTATTAATGGGAGAAGCACCCAAACGTTTAGAAACATTTGCACACATGGTGGGCATGTCATGAGCAGAGCCGGCTGGAGCTGGGGGTCAGACTAGATGGCCTAGGGGGATCCTTTCTGACTCAGTCTGTTTCTATGTCCTCCCCAAATGATAACCAGATATGAACATAAAACAGAACCAACCAGCTGGAGAATTTTGAGCTCAGGCTTCATGTGCATGGACTTCCTCGGATGGTCAAATGACTGTCGGATGGATAGAGGAGTGGAGGGTGGTGCTTCTTACACATGAATTAGCATGCCGTTGGAGCATGGATGACAACGGATTTGCCACATTGGGAAAGACAATTTCCCCCTTCCTGCCTCTGGGGACTCTTGTTTCCCCACATCGTCTTTCCCTTAAGGTATTTTCTGCCATCCATTCTGCATTAAACCAAGGCCAGAATCCTCCACTGCAAACCCTTGCTTTCACATAGCAGGCAGTTTATTAACTCAGGCCATAACTATTGCCAATTTCTTTCAGACTTCAGATACCATTAACACACACCCCAGGTGCTTCGCTTTCCTACAGAAGGTTATTTATTCCTCCTCTGTTGCATTAAGAGTGGATCGAAACAATGGAGCAAAACTCTGAGCACAGCTAACTACCTCTTGACAAGGTTTCTGTGTATCTTGAAGACAGTAGCTACATAGAAAAGCTCGCCCTGGGTGGTCAAATGACTATATGATGGGGAGAAGAGCAATTCTTGCGCATGAATTAGCATGACATTCGAGGATAGATGACAACAGATTTGCCACGCAGGGAAAGAATATTTCTTCTTTTCTGCTTCTGTGGTCTCTTTTTCTCCGCGCCTTCTTCCTCCTGAATTGCAACTTAGTGAGCAGAATTGCTACAACAAATGCCAGCACTGAAGACTGGGCAAATTTCTGCCCGGTTTGTTTGCATCTTCCCCCGCTTCTGCAAGACGGGTGTACAAGGGTGCATTGACTGAACACAGCAGAGAAGGCTTCTTGACTGTGATTTGCCTTGGATTGCGTCAAAATTCCTACCATGCATTGTTTTTTCAAGGAGCACATCATTTATTATATTTATATCCTGCCTTTTTCTTTCCATTTGGGCAACTCAAGGTGGCTTCCATATTTCTTCTCCTCTCAATCTTATCCTCTCAACAACAGCCCTGTGAGGTAGGTTGGGCTGAAAATTTGTGTATTTGGAGCACCGTTCCAGCAAACTTATGCCTCACTCCATTTATTCGAACATGTATTTGAGCCTCAACATCCTCCCTTTTCAAGGGTGTGTTTCACTGATATTGTCATGGCTATTTCTCTCTCTCCTTCCAAGAAGACTGGCACAATGGCATTATTGAGACCAACGCAATAACTAAAAGCCTTTGCAATTCTAAGGATAGCCAGCCAGACTGGCTGCAAGATACAAATGCAGAATATCGCAGAAGTCAATAACAAAACAAGGAAGCAATTAGAATACCAGCCATTGGAGAACAGTGGCTTAATGATAAGAAATGGATTCCCAGTGGAATGTTACTCCTTCCATCCAAATGGAAATGACCAAGCTAGATTTTCCGGCTTAAGGGCCACTTGGTATCCGACACTTCTCAACCGCTCTGCCCTCTTTGCCAAATGCTGTGCCCTGAGATGAGCAGTGCTTGATCCGCCTTCCTTCTCACCAGCTTGCTTACTAAGCTTTCCCACCGCATTTGAAACTGTCTCACTCTTTGTGACCACCCGGCTTGTCTTGCAGACTATGAGCCTTGGACTCTATTCAGGATATTCTAATTAAACTAGATTCTTGCATCATGGCAAAGTTTGATGGAATAGTTCAACTATCTTAAAAAGAAAAAGTGGGTTAAGGAACATACATGTGATGTGAGAGCCAGTGTGGTGCAGTGGTGAAGAGCACGGGACTGGGACTCAGGTGATCTGGGATCGAGTCCCTGCTCAGCCATGGAGCCAACTGGGTGGCTTTGGGCCAGTCACAGACGCTCAGCCCAACCTACCTCACAGGGTTGTTGTGTGGGGATAAGATGGAGGAGGGAATGATGTAAGCTGCCTTGAGCCCTTTGTAGGGAAAAGGCAGGATATGAATCGCAATATAAATTAATAAATAAATACAGCACACAGGTGTCAGGAAATTAGGAAAACAGACTGGAACTGCACGCCAAGTCCTGGGACTGAGCTGCTTTGCACACTGGGCATTTTGCTCACTTGGTCCTTCCAGACCTCCCCACCCTGTGACACTGTCCTTTCAATGTACTTGATCGCACCATGGAGCTAATGTCCCCAAATTACCCCTGGATTCCTAAGCGAAAGCATGACTTTTCATCCATTTTATTGACCTTGCTCCAATTTTTTGCTATTAAGCTACTCCACCACTCCAAAAAAGGTCTTCTTACTCTACATCTGATTTTGTGTGGAACACATAAGCAAACAAACAAATAAATAATCTTGTGCAAGGGTATCTGTGAGTCAAGAGGAGTGCTTAAAATTCATACACACGCAGAGGGAGGGAGAACACGAAAGCGGGGGAAATCATAAAGCATGCCCTAAGCTCCCAGGATGCTGAGCAAAACTGCTCCCTCGGATTTGTTGCTCCATTTGCAAGCAGCAAATTGGGAGATCATTTCCATCCCTCCTGCTCTCCTGCTCAGTACATTTCTAAAAGGCTTCGTGAGCTTTCTGGCTGAACATTGGTGGGGATCATCCCTCTCTCTCTCTCTCTCCCCCTCTCTAAATTTTAATCAGGGCGATGAGGTTCCCTGAGCACCAGATAGCTGGGGGCTGCTCTGTTTATTTTTATTTTGTTCCGGATGCCCTGGCCTCAGCATCCTCTTTCAGCATTCTGGGATAAAAGCATTGCTGCTCTTAAAGAATAAAAATAAAAGTGGCAGCTCCCCATAAATCCTTCTTGCACCGGGAAGTCTCATTCAGAAGACAAGAGCAGCAAAAATATTTCATGAACTCTAAATCACACACATTTTAAAAAGCCCGCTTTAGTCTATGATGGAAATTTGCACAATGTTGGGAATAGTTTGTGCATCTTTAATAGCTATCCGTTTTGTGCAGCTTTCCCAAGTGCAAACAGCTGTGTGAATCCAGGTGTTATGAGACCGATGAGAAACCTGGTGCTATGTGACCAATTCTGGCGAGCTTAAGCTGTGCCCATTCATCCATCCTTCTTCTGACCTCTCCTTTTTACTGTGTTGGGAATCTCAATTTTATTGTAGGAGCATTAAATTATGTGAACTATTACTCGCATTTAATTATGTGAAATACTTCAGATGCATATTTACACCCCAGCTGCTCCTTTGGAGTACTAATCCCAAGCCTCCGAAAACCTGGTTAACTTCACTGCTTTTTATGTATTCCATTGCTATTGATTTCTCCACCCTCTCCCTCATTAAGAGGGAGACAGTGTACAGATATATATGATGCCAAGGGGGCTTATTTCGGTGTGTAAAGATATTTTTTCTCTAGAGCGCGAATGTTTGTTGGACACTGTGAGTTGATTTACAACTTTTTATGTCTCTTGGTCTGTTTCCCGGTTTTGGAGCAGAGCGTTTGATATTCTCTTGTACGCGGTATCCTATAATGTCTCGAACTTGCTGTCTGGTGTGGAAAAACCATCTTCTGCTCTGTTTCCACTCTGCAAGCCTTGAGTGACTTTCTGATAGCCAAAACAGCACCCCTCCCCCCGGCACAGGAGGGTTTGGGGAACCCGGGGTTTCTTTATGGGGTGGGGGGACTGCCAAGAGGGTCACTGCTTCCTTCAACATGCCAAGGAAGTTTGAATGGGCATCTGCGATGGCCCGTTCACACAGGCCGTGAATTTGAGGGCACCCAGTGCTGTACATTGGATCAGTCTTGAATGAGATGAATGTGCCAACTTGAGTCCAGTCAGAGATTATCATCATCATCATCATCATCATCATCATCATTATTATTATTATTACATTTTTATACTGCCCATAGCCAAAGCTCTCTAGGCAGTTGACAGCAATAATCATAGAATCATACACTCAAGTCACCCATCCCATTTCTGCCCAGGCCTGACCCTGCTTAGCTTCCAAGATTAGGCAGGATCAGGCACTTCAGATGCTGGGTTTGCACAGATACTGGGTGACAGGCGGGTTCTACTTGTGGGGACCACTCCACCCATGTTTATTTATTTATCTATCTTTCAATTTATATCCTGCCTTTTTCCTACAAAGGCAGCTTACATCTCCTCCTCCTCCTTCCTACAAAAAAGGAGCTTACATCTCCTCCTCCATCTTCTCCCCACAACAACAACCCTGTGAGGTAGGTTGGGCTGAGTGTGGCTGAGCCAAAGTCACCCAGTGGGCTCCATGGCTGAGCGGGGACTCGAACCCAGACCGTCTGAGTCCCAGTCCCAGGCCCTTCACCATGACACCGCCCTGGCTCTCCATACGTTGCCATTCACACATTCTGTCCCGGGCAGAGGTTGCAGGTTGCCATTTACCTGTGGATGGTGATCATTTCTGCACTCGTGTATTTTTGCCCCAAACCTCCTGGATCTGCCAGAAGGGGAGGAGCCATGGGGCCACCTAATGAGGAAAATAAGCATCCTCAAGGGTGCTCTTGATCCCCCCCCCCCCCGCATTGCTGCACTCAGGATGGTGATGGACGGCAGAAGAATTTTGGTAGACAGTGAACTGCGTATGAGTGAAAAGCTTCCTAGTTCACAGCCTGCTTCGTGAGACACCTGCACGTGGGCCCCTCTGGCAGACGGAGAGGATGCCTCCACATGTGAAATAACAAAGGCGGGAACCCAACAGAACCATTTGTCTGCTGTCACTCACTCAGAACTCATCTAGCAAAGGCCTTTGCATTAAAGGAAAATGCCACCACTTCTTCTTTCCTTAGAAGATGCGCATCCAAATGTTGACATCCCAGTTGGATTTCTTCATGGGGTATTCTACTGAGGACACACCTCTTGGTATATTTGCAGAGCAGTAGAAACACCACAAGAAGAGGGTGTTGGGGTTGATGACAATTTCACAACGACCTCTAGGCATGCTTGGTACTACAGGGTAGCCCATAAAGGGATGATTCATCTGAAAGTCTGGTTGAAAGGCGAGCTGAAGCCCCTCTTAGTTGTCTCCCATCTCCCACCCCTGAGTTTCTGCACAGGTTGTAAGAAGGCATGGGCTTACGGAATGGCAAGGGACCGAGTCTCCAAGTTCTTGGAATGGCTGGACTCAGCTCTCTGCCCTTGCTAGGTCTAAGTCAAAGACACATCTCCAAACTTTCTTCATAAATCAAAATGCCCAGAGTAAGCACAAGCCTTATATGACTTGACGGCACTAATAAATTACGGTTGTTCACTTTTCTTTCCTATTGCTTTCCATAATGAGAATATATCGTGGCAATCGCTGGCCTTCCAGAGGGGGTCACTCATATCTGTCCCCATGCCAGCTAATTAACTCCTTGCTGCTGTAAGCACCATTTGAGCGATGAATCTGATGGATGAGTGGGGATTTGCGTTACCAGAGATGACAGCAATTTTGCGTTGCTGATTTAGAACATGATACGGCTATTGACAGGCAAATGGAGGAAGGGAGATCTATGGATTTAGAGGGGCACCCAAAAAGGGGGGACGGTCCATTATACACAGCTGAGGATGGCTTTGCACATTATGGATCTCCAGAGAGGGAAAGTGGCTTGAGAAGCTGGAAAATAGGAAGGGCATAACCTTAAATAATCCATTAAATACATGAACAAACAGACACTCCATCCCACCTCCTTTCCGTGTAGGGAATTAGCATTTTCTCCATTTAGTTTTTCTGTTGCCCACAAACTCATCTCCTGTGGATGCAGTATGAAAAGCCGCTTGGCACACGAAATGGAGTGGCTCTTAAGGCTACAGACTTTGACCATACAAGGTCAAAATAACTTAATTCCTTTCCTCTACTGGCCTTGAGGGTGTTTTCCTTGGTGACCATGACCTCAAAATCTTTTCCAATGGCTAGCAACTCGGTGAGGGATTGCTCACAGTCACAAGGAACAGATGAAATCTGATGCTTTTGATAATATTTTTACCTGCTGGTTATTGAGCTGCAGAGATCTATCATTCTGAGTTCTCAAAAGGCAATTTCAAACCTAGTAAACACCCAATTTGTGTACAATTTATTTGCTGTCTTTTATTGTTCATTTTAAGAAATGTAATTTGGTGCACTGTCTCTTTTATAGCCCCCTGAAGAAGACCCATAGAAATACGAGTATCGGGGCTAAAACTTCTTGGACTTTATTGAGTAAAGCTTTATTTTCCAGCACCTTCAGCTATGTTCTCTGTCTGCAGACAGTTTGCATGCTACAGCAAGTTATATGTCAGAGCCAGGCCTAGGGGAAACTTGACCAGAACATGAGGGCTTCCCACAAGAACCTAAGAAGAACTGCCGCAGAAACCAAACACCTATCGACACCTCCATTCTGCTCATTCCCACATCTTGACCTGCATACTTTTCCCAGAGTTCCATGGGGGATATGCTCCTATGAACATCCCACTGTGGTCAAACATATGTCCACTGAGAACACTGAAGTCCACCCACTTAGATGCAGGTATATTGGAGCGGGGCCAGCAAAGGGCAACCAAAATGATCCAGGGTGTGGAAGCATTGTCCTGTGAGGAGAGACTGAGAGAACTGGGCATGTTCAGCCTGGAGAAGAGAAGACTGATGGGGGACATGAGATCCCTCTATAAGTACCCCAAAGGCTGTCACAGAGAGGAAGGCCAAGATCTCTTCTTGCTGGTGCCAGAGTGCAGGACACGGAATCATCAGTTCAAGTTGCAACAACCCAGGTTCAGGCTGGACATCAGGAGAAGTTTCCTCACTGTCAGAGCAATACGATGGTAGAACCAGCTGCCTGGAGAGGGGGGGTCTCTCCCACACTGGGGAGATTCAGAAAGAACTTGGGCAGCCACCTGAGTGGGATGGTGTGACTTGGTGTCCTGCAACAGCAGGGGGTGGACTCAATGGCCTTCATGGTCCCTTCCAACTCTATTATGTCATGATTCTATAATTCTTCTTAGGACATGGAACAATCAATTGCAACAAGCCAGATTCAGGCTGGACATCAGGAAAAGCTTCCTCATGATCAGAGCCATAGGACAGTGGGACCAGCTCCCTGGAGAGGTGGGGGGCTCTCCCACACTGGAGGCATTCAAGAAGAAACTGGGCAGCCCTCTGAGTGGGATGGTGTGACTTGGTGTCCTGCAGGGGGTTGGACCTGATGGCCTTCTTGGCCCCTTCCAACTCTACTATTCCATGATTCTACGATTCTTCTCACTCATCCCTGAGTGTAGGACATGGAACAATCAATTGCGACAAGCCAGATTCAGGCTGCACCTCAGGAAAAGCTTCCTCGCGGGGAGAGCGATACGGCAGTTGGAGCAGAACGTTCAGCATCCTCCAGACTTAGAATCATAGAACAACAGAGTTTGTGTGACTTCCCTTAAGTGTTCCATTCAAAAGTTCAAAATGTTTGGCCAAGAAATCCCAGGCTCATCACGAAAAATTGTTTTAGCTTAAATCTAGTAGCAGCTGAACTTCTGTGCCTTGTGAACCTTGCACAGACTGAGAGTTCTAACAGGACGTCTGGTGCTGGTAGAAAGCCTGTGATGGCCACAACCCAGTTAATTAACTTTCTTCATTAAGGTTATGCCTGAGTGTCAGAAAACCTCCATGAACACTCACTGGGAAATCTCACTAGTCTTATCCTCCCCCCACCCCTGGCTTTACTCCAATATTCATCCGGGCATGAAACTCCACATCGGCTCTGAAATTTAAGTTCAGGCGAAATTCACTGGCCACTCTTGCTTCCGGGAAGGACCAGGAGTTAGAATTCCTACGTGTCTGAGATGTTCATTCTAATATCCATAGGTTTATGTGCTACTCTGAACTAGAGAAAATGAGATTAGACCAGTTGCAGTTCTGTTGACTCATCCAAAATGATGAGTAATTAGATTAGCAAAAAGTTCTCTCTGCCACTAGACATAAAATGCTGGCATTAATAATGCCAGGCGTCAACTCATTTCAAAAGCCAGATACAGAATTTATCTACCCTTTTATTCCAGCATAATAAAATTAATGGCATTCTGATAAACTGGCTGGATTTACAATGGAACAGTAAAGAACATAGAAAGGCATTCAAATCCTGATCTTGCAAGGAACTAAATAAGGTTCTGTGCACTTATTGGGAAACTAGGATGATGGTTGGACGAGGCAGCTGCCATTATTATGGCTAAAAGGCTTGTCCCTTACAATGAAATCTGAGCTGAATATGGACCCCTTTTTAAAAGCTTGATGTTAGGAGCCACAAGGGTATTTTTGGTACCGTCCATGGTCAGCCCATGGGGTGAGTCATCCACGCCATAGGTTGGGGTAAGATATTGCTTTGAGGATCTGGATGGGCCCCATCCATGCAGGGTGACCACTGGGCCTGACCTGGCATGATGTTGATGGCTGGAATGTGTTCAGAGTGGGCAGAAATGATGAGCTGTGCAGAACAGCTACTCAGGGAAAGCTTTTTGAAAATCGCCCCCTTTTCACTGGAACTTTAGCCCTTTGTTAGGGTTAGGGGTGTGCACCAGGGTAGGGTTAGGGTTGGAAAAACAAGGTGTCCTGGCATGATTTTGATGGCTGGAATGTGTTCAGAAGGGGCAGAAAGGATGAGCTGTGCAGAAAGCTACTCAAGGAAGGCTTTTTCAAAATCGCCACTTTCAATGGAACGTTAGCCCTTTGTTAGAGTGCACCAGGGTGGGTTTTGCCCAGCAGCTAATTAGCTGCGTGCCATCTGAGCTTTCGCATGGCCAGTGAATGTGCTGCCAAGGATGGATGAATGGATGAATGGACGGACGGACGGACAGAAAGACAGACAGACAGACAGACATGCTTGGACTGCGCATGAATTGTTTTTTTCTAAACTGAAACCTCAGTTTTCAGGTTTTATTGTAGAGTTTGAACTTTGTGATAAATAAGTGGGTTTCGGTCACTGTTTGGGCACTCCATCTCTAAAAGATT
This sequence comes from Varanus komodoensis, assembly GCF_004798865.1. Taxonomy (NCBI): domain Eukaryota; kingdom Metazoa; phylum Chordata; class Lepidosauria; order Squamata; family Varanidae; genus Varanus; species Varanus komodoensis. Next base: position 659,680 of record NW_025335817.1, read on the forward strand.
CGCCCTCAGTGATGCAGGTGAACGCTCGTCATGGTCTCCAGGCCTGACTCTCCCCAGCATGCAGCTGAGGATGCCGATTGGGCCATGGCACAGAATAGCTCCTCGGTCGTAGGCCCGCGAATGACTTTTTCAGGGCCCTCCTGGGCAGAGATCATAACCAGATCTTCGCACTACACAGGCCTGTGGATCCACACTAGACTTTACTCGACGGCAGCTCTTTGCAGTAGGAGACAGTTCCAGCCAGCACAACCCACCTTCCAAAGCCTTCTATTCTTCACACCACATCTGAGGCCATGAACTTTCCCTGCAAGCCTCCAGGAATCACGTGATAGCTTCGTGTGGTTGGAGGGGGGCATTCTCTCTGCAACCTTGGAAGAAGTCTTTCCAAGCACCTGCTGCCAGTTCCTGTTCCTTGAGATGGACTATGGGGCCCTCTCATTTTCTGCATTGGCAATTATACTGAGCTGTGGCCACTCCCTGTTATAGGTTCCATTCTGCTGAGAGATTACAATTATTCCAAGGACATCCAGTAAGCTTCATGTCTGAGCATGGCTTGGAAACAACTCTTCCATCAAACCATTAACCACTTCACCCATAGCATAAAGGAACTTCTTAGCTACGGTCCCCATCTTTGCATATTCAGCTAATGTAACTACAATGAAAATGCCAGTTTGATTATCTCTGCAGTAGAACCCTCTGTATAAATGTTGAACTTGGGGGAAATTGTATTCTGTTCGAAGAGAGGGAAGGTATTTTGTTTTATGTTGTTAGTTTTGAACTTCTGTGTATGCAGTGAATCGACATATTTTGAGCAGAGCTGAAGTGCTCCTTTTCAAGGTTTAAGTGTGTTGAATCCTCCGGATGTCAGCAATTTGACACACTCTTGACAAGTACTCCTCCTTAGCTCAGACATCTTCGCATTACTCTGTGGAAGCATACCCAAATGTCATATTTGCATTACATTGGCATACGACAATTGGAAGCATGCTGCTTAAAATGCCCAACCTTTTATCCACCCAGCGCGGCACAATCCAAAGTGACAGCCGGTTCAAACTTCAAAGAAGGAGGAGACGTGGACTACCAATCAAGATCAGAATGCATCCTGATTTCAATGGGTCCATCATCCATGCAAGGCAAAGAGGCTTGATGGGATTCATAATTTGTGATACTCAAGTGCATCATTTTCTTTTTGAGAGAAGGAATTGTGAAGAAGCTTATTGTGTGACACAAGGAAGATTGCCTCTACAGAAAAAATTACTCTTACATCTATCCAGGTTTAATAGTGTACATGTAATAAAGCGGGGCTGTTGAATTTGTTCAGGCCTAGAGCCACATTCTGTTTTGGAGTTTCATTCCAGAGGTGAAAGGCAAGCAAAATGGGGCCAAATTACCTAAATCAGCAACATATTCTAGTTCAGTTCCCTGGCTGCCAGGAGCTAAGCCCTTGAAGAGGCAGCTCAACATTTCAGAAAAGGAAAAGGAAAATGTACACAAAAGCTGGGGAACCACAAAATGAACAGTGGCCTGGGAACCTTCTCCTTCAGGGGAAGTGCAGCACCATCCAGAAAGGGTTGGGAGTCTTCCACCAATTCAGAGAAAACTCCCACAAAGAACACTTCCATCTCCTCTGGATTAAGCTTCCACTTTTTACCCCTCATCCTTCCTGGCATCAGTTTAGCACATCCACAATCGCATCTGCTGCTAATAAAAAGGAGAAAGAATGTTGCTTGTCATCAGCCTGCTGATGATGATGCACCCCAAAACTCTGGACAACCCCATGCTGCAGTTCCATGTAGATGTTGAATAGCAGGGGTCAAGATTGGTCCCTGAGGAACCCCATCTTGGAGAATCCACAGGGATGGGGCAATGTTCCCCAAGCAGCACCTTCTGGCGACAACCATCCAAGCAGGACCAGAACCCCTGCAATGGAGTAACCTCCACTCCCCAGACAGTCACTCCAGAAGGATACCGTGGTCAATGGTATTGAAAACCAGAGTCAACCAGGGCTATCAACAGGGTCACACTCCCCTGTCTCTCTCTTGACATAGGTCATCATTCAAGTCGGCCAAAGCTATTTCCATGCCAAAACATAGGCCTGAATGGATCCAAATAATCAGTTTCATCCAAGAGTATCTGGAGCTGGTGGTCAAGTACCTGCTCAAAGGCCTTGCAAATCATTTTCCAGCATGCTAACATTATGTGGGTCTTCTGGGTTGAGAGGGAGCTTCTTCACTGCCTCTTTTAGGCAGATTGGGACCTCTCCTGCACAGCATACTGCCTCTGGTCCTGGAAGCAGCACTCAGTCATCATGAAGAATATCAGCTGATATCCTTAGAAGTAATACTTTAAAGCACGGATCGTAGGATTGGTCGCAGTGGTCCAGAGCACTCCTGTCAGCATTCCAGCACACGTCAGTGATTTCAACAGTATCTCATGGGAATCTCCAGTACGACAGAATGAAAGTATCCATGACTTGGCTTGGTTCTCATTAGGGATGAAAAGTTCTTCGATCTCTCTGTCCCTCTGTTTGCTCTGCAACGTACCCCAGTTGAATTCAATTTCTCTGGGAGACTTTTAGAAATGAATTGCCGCACTGGCATGTGCTGAGCCGGCTTCAGCTTTTCCTTGTGTTCATCCGATGAATTGTGACTGTAGGATAAAATAGTATGGTTGGGATATACAGTGGGAATGGTATTTGAGCATGCAGCTTGGTGTTCTGGGACTGGAAAGCTGTCCAGAAGATGCCTTCCCTCCTGCCACCTGTGCCTGGTCCTTTTTAGCTGGGGATTGCAGAGGATTCTGCAAAGGGCATTGAGTGACGTATGCATGTCACTCAATGCCCTTCCATGGAGCTGCAGTTCCCACTCGCCTCCAGTTGTGGAGGGTGGCGCCTGTAGGAACGTTAATGGAGCTGTCCGTGGTGCTGAATGGGTGGAGGCAGAAGTGCCCCAGTGAATTCTGCCCTCTGCTCTTCCGTGGGAACCCCCATTGCAGCACTAGCTGTGTTTCTTCTGGCAGCAACATCCGTTTCTGTAATAAGAAGCATAACAGAGGAGGCTGAATTTGGCACGCTGCAAACATTGTGCTAATCTATAGGTCTGCTGAGATTTCACTTCCCTTTACTTAGAAACTACTGAGTGGAGAGGCGCTGGGGAAAGACTTAAAAATAGCTGCCTCCATTTAATGGTCATTGTTCACATTTATTCTTAATTAACTTTCATATGCCCAAGATTTAATGAAAAGGCTTTTTTCACCCAGAAACTATATTTTGTGTAGAATCAGACTACTGGTAGGTGCAGGGAACTGATAAGCAATTGCTGGGAGATGAAATAGACCAAACAGGTGAAGCCAATCGTATTGTTCCCAGTGCTGCTATTGAAAGGTGGTTCATTTAATGCCTTTCTCTGTAGATTGCGCCCAGTTGCATCAGGGAAATAATTGGTATGCAATAAAAAAAGTCCATTTGCAGAATGGAGAAATGCCCCCAAAGGGGAGAGAGGCATAATCAGTCTGAAGTAACGAGGTTGCTTCAAAGTTATGGAAAATAATCCAGACTGAACAGCAGCTCCTGCTTTCAAATGGCTGGGTTCTGCCTCCAAATCTGCCGTTCACATAATGAGTCATTTTTTATCACAATCTTCCGTTATATTCACAGTGAAGGCCTTTCTGACGTGAAGCGTTATGCCCCAAAATTGCCAATGCGCGGAGATGTCTGTCTTGCCTGGGATAAGAGGCTCTGTGATGGGAAATGAGGTTGCTGTTTTACATTAAAAAGCAACGAACCCCAACGGGCCTTCTCGGGAGCTGCTGTGGGGGGGGGGGGGGGAGAGGGCAAAGCCAAAGTGTCACCAGACATGTGAGATTCTGGGGTGCAATTTAGGCTAGATGAGGGGTCCTCTCTTCCCTAAATGCAGCCATCCTTCTGGAACATTCGATCACATTTGCTCAGAAAATGTGCCTACTTGTTTGAAACCCATATTCAAGGAATAAGCCAATCTGAACCATGACTGGGGAACAGGTTCTTCCGAGGGTAGTGAAGACATGTGGCCCACCGGCTGTCCTGGCTTGCAACTTTCCTGAACCCCCAATATTGGGGAATTTGGGGAGGCCTGGCTGGAGATCCACGGTTGCCTAAGCACTTCTGGGGCCACACACTTGTCCAATTCAACAGAACATGGGATGAAAGTTCAGGGCGATTCAGGCCTGGCTTTCTAGATCATGCCAGTAAGCCTTCCAAGTCGAAACGGTTTGAGCCAGGGCGATCTGAAGCGGATCCAGAGTGGAGGCCAGCAATGCTTTCTTGGCAACAAATATCTGCTCCTGAGGGTATCTGATCTCAATGCACGGAGTGACAATTACTATGAAGGGAGGGAGAGGGCTAGCCTTACTCCCTGCAGAATGAGCAAGGATAAAGGATGACCCAAGAGGACTGCTCCCAGATCTTCCTCAGCGTGAGCCATAGGACCCTCAAGACTTTAAAGGGTGACCCAGGGCTTAAGGAATAGAGGTCCAGTTTCAAATCTTAGGCTTGCAACTTGGAACAGTGGAATTGGACAAAAATGGCAGGGAATGCTTCCTCTTCTCAGAGGATTGAGTCTGCAAAGTTTCAAATGAATAGGTGCTGGGATTCTTCCGCCAGAGCTACTCTTGCATAAGCCGTGCCTCATCATTTAGGCAGGATGTCAGGCAGGGAAGGGCGCAGAGGTCAGACAACGATGTAGCTTTCTCCTTTTGCTCACAGTGGCCAGGAAAGGGAACTGGGAGGTCAGTATGGCTGAGTGACATGTTCTGAGCTTGGAAAATCAAGGCAGAGAGCCTTGGAAAATTAGCCTGGCCTATAGACCCAAATAGCTATAAGCAACCTTCTTGACATGGTGCCCTCCAGACATTTGGATTACAACTCCCATCACTCCCAACCATGGCACGTGTTGCTGGGGTTGGTGAGATTTGTAGCCCACCAGATCTAGTGCAGACTATTTGTAACGACTCCCATGGGGCCTCTTTCCTTAGACTGGGGAATTGCTGACACTCTTGATGCGTATTGATTTTTATGGTTGCAACAGTTTATACGCCACCAACAGCTGCTCTGTTTTATTGCTGCAATTCTCTGAAGATGCCTTACAATATACACCCTTTGTCAGAGATTTAAGGGGCAGCTGCATCAGGGTTTCTCAAGAGTAAGTGCTATCATTTTCTATTTGGCTTAATTTCTTGTTTAAGTTTGCAGTCTCAGGCAAGGGAGCAGGATCTGCCCTGATTGTGCATTTATACCACTGCACTGGAAATGAAGTTTTGCTTGCTTTCTGGATCAAGCACATTATCATCCCCTCCATTTGCAATATCCAGGCTCTGAGTGTTTCTGCTTCGGTAGAGAGAAGGGAGCCATCCAAATGCACACAAGCGAGGTGCAGGCAGATTTGCAGACATACAAAAAATAAAAATAAAAATCAGGAGCGCTGGAGGAGAAAATTCTCCTGTTGGAGATTTCAAGCATCAGGTCAGTTTTTGGGGATTTGGGGAGTGCCAAAGGTTTCTGAACCACACATTGCAAGCCTTTGGGCAACAGCATTTAAAAATATAGATATTTCTATGTCTGCCTCTCTGCAGGGCCTGCTCAGAATCTCTTGGCAGCAACATTCCCCCATCCTAAGACCAGTGATGCACAAAGAGGTATCCAAAAACGGGCAGCAAGTACCTCTCTCACAACCCCAAAGGGGAACCTAATTGCAGGAAATATTACACATCCTTGAGTCTGTGATTGCTTTCAGAACATGCATCCTTTTTGAAAAATGTGCCCTTTGGAATTTTTTAAAAATGCATTTTGTGCTTTAATCAAAGGTGCTGAAAACGTGCGCTTGGATGCTTACTTCAAAATGTGCATTTCCCACATGAAAACTGCACTTCTCCTCACCGGGGTAGGGGGAAAGATGCGTTGGGTTGTTGCAGTGTTGTTCTGGTGGCAAAGAATGCTTTGGCTATGGCTGGTACAGAAATGAATTAAAGACGTGTATTGATGGGAGGAAGCAGGAGCTGTGGGCAGGGTTGGAAAGAATAAATAGAAGGGTGAAGCAATGCGAGGATCTTGCTGCCCCTAAAAATATTGTGTGCATTTTCTTTCCATGCATAAGCACACCAGTCAATGAAACACTAAAAAGGAGAGTCACTGGGGTGCAGTGGGAAGAGCACAGGACTGGGACTCAGGCGACTCGGGTTCTAGTCCGTGCTCAGCCATGGAGCCAACGGGGTGACTTTGGACCCAGCTGGGCTCTCAGTCCAGCCTACCTCACAGGGTCGTTGTTGTGGGGATAAGATTGAGAGCAGCAGGAGGAGAAAGATTTGAGTTCTTTTAAAAAAGAAAAAGGTGAAATATTAATCCAGTAAAACAAACAAACACCCCTCATTTTTCATGTGGCAAATACGAGAGGGTTATTCTCTCATCTAGATCGTCTCCTGCCGTGTCCTTCTGGACACTGAAATTATTCCACTGGGCTCCGAACTCTCCAAGCTTCTGTCCCTTCTCTCTCAGGTGCCATGCCTTCATCCTTAAGTTGGCACCTCAGTTTTGATAGAAAAAGACACTTGGATCTGAAATATTTGCAAGCATCGCTTGCTGCTTCTGGTACCTGCGCAAAATGCTCTATTTGCAAAAACAATTTTCCCTGGGCAGAATATAATCTGGACAGAATTATGCCCCCACCAATTCTCCAACAAGTGCAGGATTGAGGGGAACCAGACTTGTGGGAGGTAATTGGTGGGGTGGGAAAGGATTCCTGTAAAAATTTCTGACGAAATCCGTATTCCTTTCTCCCAATTCTGTCTTGATTTCTGCTGCAGCATTAGCATTGGGAATAAACCAGGAGGTTGTAACGAACCAAAAGTCAGTGTGTTATTTGGGATCTGAACTTTTTCTCAAGCGCTACACTTCTGTTATTGATTCACTCCTAGCCTGCACAGTCATAAATACAGTGAAGTAATAACTTTTTTAAAAAGACAATGGTCTCTGAATATGACAGGTAATCAGCTAGAGGGAAAGAAATCAGCACTCTGGAGACAGCAATCCAATTCCATCCATCCTAATCTTTCCAGTTTCAGAATGGCGCTTGTTTTTGGTCTGAGTACTGCAGAAGCAATTGTAATCATCTTGAAAGGCCTGAAATCCTGAGCATCTTAGGCAATGCCTCTCTGTGGATTAGAGAAATTGCTCTGTGATTTTTCTTCTGGCTTAAAGTGCTGAAAGTATCTACTGCCTATGTCCAGAGTTCCTGCAACCTTCTGTATCTCTGCTGTGTGGTACCTTGCCAGGAGATGCAGCTGGTCAGAGGGAATGTTGCAGGAAGTCCTTGTGGAGCAAAGATCAGACAGCATGAGTGGCCAAGAACATCTGATTGCATTTTATACATTGCCTAACCTTGGCTGGCCTGAGTTTACGTAAGTTGCTCTCAGACGGTCTGATTCCAAGCTTGGCTCATCTCCGATTGTGAGGCCTGACAAATCCTCTTGCAGAGTACACAAAAGTTAGCTTTTGTGTACTCATTTCTTAGATGTCTATCCTGCTTTTTCTTACAAAGAACTCAAAGCAGCTTCGATCATTATCCTCCTGCTGCTTTCAATCTTATCCCCACAACGACTCTGTGAGGTAGGCTGGGCTGAGAGTCTGTGACTGGCCCAAAGTCACCCAGTGGGCTCCATGGCTGAGCGGGGACTCGAACCCAGATCGCCTGAGTCCCAACTCCATGCTCTTAACCACCACACCACACTGGATCTTTTCATCAAAAGCAAGTGGATGGATGTCAGAACCTGGCATATTTGGACAGCTCCAGATCCCCCAGAGATCCTGTGTACCCCTGCTTTATATTTTTCCCCCTTTGGCCTGGCACTGTAGGTCAAGAAAACACTCCTCAGTTTGCATGTCTCGGGATATCCTGGGAAATCAGATCCGGCTACCACTATAAGCAATTAATTGGGCCAGGGGCCATGGACTGAGAATGAGATGTAACCAAGAAACTTTTCCCAGGACTTTCTCAAAAAACAAGCAACTTTCCAGAGAAACATTTAGGAAAATCCTCCACCATATTAGAAAGCGTTTTGATCATGAGGAATCGAAGTGGTGGTTAGCCACTTGGAGAAGCCTCTGTAAAATCTATCCCAGATACCTAAAGAAACCATATAAAGAATTTAGTATCAGAAAATGGCCATATTGCAGCCATCTCGGCTTCCTGAGACAACTTAGAGGCAAACTGAATGCTACACACAAGTGTGTGCAAGAAAACTGTCAGTTTTGAAAATGAAAACCAACTTGGCAAGGCTGCCGTTTCGAGGTGGCGGCGTGGGTTGGGGGGAGGGGGAATTCATGCTTTCAAGGTTCTGATCTCCTTAAACCTTATTTCCAAATGCTATTTCAAGCTCTCCTCATAAGCCCTCCACTTTTATGTTAGTGTCAACAGTCACATATACCAAATATTGCAAGCATGGTTAGCAGCAGTCTCATTTTAAACTTTTTTTATCTTCCAAAGAAATAGCTTCTTGTATTATGTAACAAAATGCACCCACGCTTGCTCGCCTGCAGTGCCCTAATCACTTCTCTAAATACACGTGCTGTTGGTTCCCTGTTACTTAATTTGCTGGCCAATTTGTTTCAGATTCTGGAATAATAAAATGAACGACGCAGGAAAGGCTGTGGGCCTCGGCTGTAAATAAATAGCTTCCATCCATCTGTGATTCTAACACGACAAGTCTGCAATATCACAAAAGCATACTGATAACCTTGGAGGCCACAGACTCAGGGATGTGTTCTTATCTTCGCTTTTGCTACAAATTAGGTCATTTGTCTGCAAGGTTACAAATCTGTTATTTGGGATAGAAAACAAAATGGAGCTACGCTCACGACTGAATTGGAAGATTATGGCCAGGAGTCAAAGGACGAAACAAACACATAGAATTACTGAGTTGGAAGGGACCACAATGGTCATCTAGTCCAGCCCCTTACTGATGCCCAGATTTGATTGCTATGGCATCTGGTATGTGGCAGAGAAACGGAGATTGCCCCACTTCCAAGGCTGCCTGTGTCCATGCCCTCTTTTTAACCTTTAATCTTTTAGCCGTTGATCTTTAGTCAGCATTTGAAGCAATGGGTTCTGGGGGCAATAACAGATCAATCGGGGGCAGCTAAAAATACATCTGCTGTGTTCTATGTGTAACTGTGTGGCAAACTCTATTCCCAACCACCAGACTTACTGCCTGGGAACGGCGCTAGAGTAAAACTCAACAGTGTGAATTATTTCTGCAAATTACATTGTGCTAGCAAAAACTCGGAACGCTGATGAAGAGGAGAATAGGACTGAAGCTGCAGCAGTTCAAGTATTTGTGTGACCTCTCCTGCTGCTGCTGGCACATAACTTCTGTGCAAAGGTTGCTTGCACAGGCAGCTGTGCAAGGGCAGTGGGCCACCATTAGTTTAACTGAGAGATTCAAAGGCATTCTGTTCATGGCCTTTGAATCTGCAGAATTACATCACTAGAGGTTGTCCTCGACCTGGGACACTAGGTTTAGTGCAGCCACCAATTCTCACCATTCTTGAACCCACTTGTGAAAATTAATCTGTCTGGAATGCTTTCACTCGCAGCAGGCCTGCATTACAACCTTCTCTTGCAGGTTCAGAGGTGATTATTAGCGATGGAACAAGAGGTTTCGGCAAGGGGCGGCATAGAAATGTTATAATAATAATATAATAATAATAATTGATGCCCTGCGACCTTTTCCGTGCACAAAAGATGGACATCGGGCACTTCCCATTAAATAAGGACTCTCAACCAAGCGCAGATGAACAAGTGGCCATGTTTTGATTAAATAATACATTCAATATCCCATTGCTAGTCATAGATAATGCTCAGTGGCGTCCACCCCTCACACTCCTGCTGTTTGCAGCAGGAGCAAAAGCAATAAAACGGGTGTGCTTGTGAGTGTGAGGAAGAAGTGGCTGTGCTTTTCCTGGTGCTAAAGGAATCATGCCCTTGAGAAAATGTTCACCCACTGGAGAGATTTGTTGAAATGATTCCCGCTGCCCATGAATGAGGTGGTGGATTGAGAAGGGGCTGGGTCATTCTTTGCGCAGCTCTCGCGGTTTTGCATCTGGGCAAGCAGCGTGATGTGCTCCAGTTTCTACTCGCAGCAGTTCCCAAATGCAGCAAGTGTCAAACTTTTTTCCTTGGAAACCCTGAAACCTTTGAACATCATTATGGTCAAAGTAGCTTTCCTGATATGGTGATAAAGCCACCATTCAATCTCCACACTGACACTTTTAGAGACCGAGATTACTATTAGCTATAATTCACTGGAAAAATGAAATCTATTTTCAGGCGTGTCATTCCAGACTGAAAGGATCGGGCCTGCTCTGCTCATTTCGGCGTCCCTTTTCTCATTCATCCCAGGAAAGTCAGAGCCGTAGCACATTCTCCTCAAATGGAGTATCATTTTATTAGCTTCCTCTGCTTCCTTTGACATTTCTAATTGCCTCATTCTGCTGCCACCCATTACCTTCATCTCAACGATTGCACCTATTTGGAGCCTAAAGTTCTTCTAAAATGAATGAATAAATTTGTTTAAGATACCGTTTCCAGCAGCTTTACAGAAAGCCTGCTTATTAACTGTCTGCTAGAGAACAATTTAGCAGTGGAGTAATCCACAACTGAGTTAAACCAAAAACTGCTTTCTCTCTCTCTTGCAGCTAATAGACATGGTATGAAGCCCTTTTTAGACCAGTCAGCCCAATCAGTCCCAGTTTCTTGAGCTGGAAAGGAAGGGAGTTTAGATCAACCTATCTGGGGGGTTCCATGTTGTGCTAGGCATTTCCAAAACTTTCTGAAAAACAAGATCTTACTGAAATTGATCGTACTTCCCTGAAAATCCATTATCTGCTTCAACTGTAATAAAACGGCAGAATTTTGGTTTGGCAGAGGAGGGTGACCCATTTAGAGGATTGGTATGCAGAGAGGAGTCCTGCTTGCCTTCAGAAGGCCCTCCTGAAGGGATGGAGCCCAGGCATGCTCATAAGGAGAGTTCCTGGAGGTAAACAGTAGAATGGGTTCAACAAAGTGCTCTGTGCATGCTCAGAGATTCATTCTGGTTGTTTTGTGCTTTGGAGGCAATAAAGGGGGCTTTTCAAGGGAAAAGGCCTGTGGCTTTTGAATCTGCAAAGGAGGAACCCCAGCTTACCCAAATCCTGATCAAACCCAGTCCCTAATTCTGCACCACGAATGGCTGGTGGACTCCGTGGCTGGCTGACGGTAAGAAATGCTATTCCATTGGAACAGACTTTCCACCTCCGTACAAAGTCTCCTGCCCCCTGGCCATGGTGATACAGTCCAGCTTTTACTGCCTCATTCAGAACTTGGCCCCAAGGCACGAACGTTTCTTGCTGAACACTGACCTTCCCAACTTGTGTAACATTTTAGCTTCTCGTATCTTCTTTGACATTTACCAGGACGTTCATGGGGTGATCTTTCTTTGCTTTGCCGATGGCAGACTCTGCGGGTGACCTTTTCAGTTCCTTTTTTCTCAATAACCGTACTCAAGCACAAAGCACTTAAGAAAAAATATAGACTGGGTGGGGATGAACTCCAGCATTTATTTATTTACATCCTTATTAAGATTTAGCGCCTGCCTCTTCCTGAAAATATGAGAGATAAAATAATTTAAAGAGCACAGGCATTCCATTGGAGCAGAAAAAAATATTATGTTCCCTTGGTTTCCATTCATTTCCTGTGATGAAGACCCTCAAACATACTATAAAATTCTAGCCTGTGTCTATATTTATCTGGTTAATACACACTTGCGCAAGCATGTGAATTAAATGCTCTGAATAACTGTTTACTAAATAGTGCTTTCCCACTCACTGGTGTGGATTTAGTGGTTATAGGTATAGAACTGGGACTCAGGTGATCTGGGTTCGAGTCCCCACTCAACCATGGAGCCAATTGGGTGAATTTGGGCCAGTCACAGTCTCTCAGCTCAACCTACCTCACAGGGTTGTTGTTCCAGGGATAAGAGAGGAAGCTGGGAATTATGTTAGCCACCCTGAATTCCTTGAAAGGAAAAAAGGCAGGATATAACTCTAATGCATAAGCAAATTGAAATAATTAGTATGCTTGTTTAGTGATCTTGGCGTATTATTGTGCATCATTTTCCTCCTTAACGTGGTTGAAACTTTATTTCAAAATAAAGTAAAAATTCATGCAAGAAGGAGGAAGCAATTCCAGGTTTGTTCCTTGGCAACTGTAGGAATGAGATCAGTTAACAGGTAGTGGAACGGTCCCTTCAGTGCCTGAGGAGATAATCGAAATGCAAAATAGCATCCTACATGCACAGCAAAATAATGCATTTAATCAGCAAAATTATGAGACAACCAACAGTGGTCTTGTTTAGTTCTAGCAAAAACTAACAACCTTGGGGTGGGGGGGGGGAGGAGAAACTGTGAAGGTGGTGGTGGTGGGTACAAAAATGCAACTTCCAAAACTCAATTCGTTCCTGTGTTTTGATTCCCCTCAAAGATTATCCTTGTGTCCAGGTTGCATAGCAAGGTGAATATGTGCGAGCTGACCTTGGAAATGAGTGCATATTTTCATGCAATTTTTCCGATCTAAGCATCAATGATGCACAGTTTTGAGAGGGACACATTTTCCTCTCTTTGACAACAGCATGTGCACATTTTTCAATCTCACGTCTTTTTAAATTTTTCGTTGCTACTCAAATCACGGCACAAGCCTAGCAACAAAGAGCCTTCTGGCCAGAACTTGCACTGTGATCAACAGGGGGCTCTAAGGGGTGTGAATTGGATAAATTCTTATAGAAATGACCTGAAATTAATTTCTCACCTACTACTGGCAGCGCACACTTCTGATGTCATTTGATTTACTATGCATTTAATGATAGTTAGTGATTTGGGGCATTATACATGGAAAGACTGTATATTTTATTGTATATTTTTATAATCCTGTAAGCCGTCCAGACAGCCTTCCTGGCTAATGGAGAGGGATAGAAATCCAATACATAAATCAATAAATGAAGATGGGATATACATTTAACAAATCCATGGCTTCTCTTGCCTGGCCTCCTGAAGACCACGACATTCCTCCCCCGCTCCCCCCTGGTTGCATGTACTCAGGAAACAAACTTCCTTCCCACCATCAACAGGAAATCGTCACTTGGAGGGTCAAGAAGAAACAACAGCAGCTAAGCAGCTTATGTTGGCTTCAGTACTTGACCATGAGGATGAAAGATGCCTGAAAAAAAACCTTTCTTCTGGAATGCAGCTGACTAACCCAGCAAGAAGTGCCTCGGTTTGAATGTCTCAGCAGCAATAAGTCATATTCTCATCGTACGGAGCTGAATCGAAATTCAGAACAGACACCTGCTCCATAAATTCCACAAGAATGAACTGTAACCTTTCTTTTCCCGTCATTCAGAATGTGGTATGTGACATGGCCCAGAAGGATTTGTTCGTGAGTCTACGGCTTAGAACTCTGGTTACTGCTATCCATCTTCCTTCTTCCAGTTCACCAGAGTCCTCACACATATTCTGAGGTCTTCTAGACAGGTGAGGTCTTTCTTCATCTGTTCCTTCAGGGTTACACCTAGACCAGAGTTGGCAAGCACTCCATAATTACAGAGCCCATTTTGGAGATGAAAATAGTTTGGGAGGTCCAGTATGACACAATTAAACAGCTATCAAGGATGGTGACTTCTGCAGCCATTCCATCTGGAAAGATAGTTGCTGATGGACTGGAGCAGGTGGAAAGCACAGTGGTGGCGTCCTTTTAATCAGCCCCCTTTATGATGCCCGCCTCATGCCTGGGCTTCTGAGAGGCTGTCAGGTTAACGCACTTTTAATCGAAGTAAATGGAGGCTATCAGCTTCGAAAAGCACTAAATCAGCATCTCCATTACATAAAGAAACACAGCCATTACCCACTAATGAAAGACTTGTCCGTGCTCATTATGGCACCCCTGGATGCTGGCAATAATTTACTTAGTTTCCTTGGCTGGCAAAACAAATCCTTGCACTGCACTTCCCCATCTGGATGTACAAAACCTTCAGAGGATTTTGCTGCTCTATCAGCAAGCTATTTTTTTGCGTCTAGTTCCATGCCTGCTTGGGCAGAAGGAAGGCTTACCAGTTGAACTGGGATTTATGGCATACAGGAAGCGTTTGTTCAGGTTTGCCATGGTTTAAAATTTAATCCCAGACATTTCTTGCTCTAAAGATCTGACAAAAAGGGCTGGGAAACATTAGAAAGGCTCTGGGGGACAACGATGTCCTGAAAGGTTCCTGGAAAGGGATCTCAAGTTCCTCCCATCCCAAATACGGGGTTGTTTTTAAATCTTGGACTTTTTTCTCAAAACAAATTGAAACAAAATGCCCATCCAACCTCAGAAGCAACCAGGGAGAGACTTTTAGGAAGTGGCAGGGTGCCAGTGGAACTGTCCCAGGAAGGCCTAATGCCTATTTCGTGCTCATTTCCGTGGCTTCTTTATTTCCCCAAGTTTTTTTAACATAGTTGTTTAACACAAACACCTTAAAGTATCACACATTGAAGTGAGCTTCTTTTTTTTAATGGACTGAAATTTTCTCCTGTTTTCTGCTGTTTTTTTTTATTAGAGTTGATGTTGTTGCTTTTCTGAGTAATGTTTGTATTTCTTACCCTTTGCAAAATTGCCCTGGGAATGCCAATTAGCCACAGTTTTAACCTCAGTAACCAACAAACAAATTAGGAGTGAAGGCAACCACTCTAACGAGGTCCTTTTCTTTAACCCTGAGACAAATTCTCTCAATGAATTCTCTCTTCTCTTCTCATTGGCTGCCCCCTCCCAGAATTTGCTCCCTTCCCAGTGCCAGGCGAAAACATTTCTCTTTTCTAGATATTTTAATCAATAAAATGTTGACACCTATTGTTAATGTTTTTATTAATTGTCCATTTTGGTTGTCCCTCCAGCAGTCGTACTATTTTATCAAAATGGCCAATTTATTGTTGTGATAATATATTTTTTAATGTTTTTATTGTATTGGATTATTTTTATTGTTTTAATAGTATGTTATTTTTTTAAATACTGTAAGCCACCCAGAGACTTTGTTGGGAATAGCGGGAGCATATAAACGCATAAATGAAAGAAAGGAAGGAAGGAAGGAAGGAAGGAAGGAAGGAAGGAAGGAAGGAAGGGCGAGCAGATGAATGCTCAAGATCTTGAATCGCGATGCTCATTTCATGTCTGATTCCTATTGGTGATCACAATGAGAGCTTCCTTTGTGCAAATGGAAACTAGAGCGAATTGAAGACCAATCAAATGGGAGGTTTATTCCCATCTCCCTCAAGTTGTACAATTTTCCTTGAAGTGGGGCTGACTGAATTGAATGAGGACATTGGCACTAATTTAATTGTTCATTTATTTATTGCAAACATTTGTATCCCGTCCTTCCGTACGAGCACTCAGGATGGCTTACATAGTATCAAATTAAAATAATACAATAATAATGGGAATGTTTCCGCAAATCAAACTGGGGATCGGGAACAAGACAAGAGCATTTGTGTGTTTGACAATCTGCAGATATTAAGTGGGGAGACAAGCTCACACTCTTGGTTGGAGCATCAAGTGGGACTTGTGTGCAAAACCAAGCACACGACAAGAGAGGTCCACCGGGCACCGCCGGCATTTGTTTTTCGGTGCCAGGCCAAGACGTTTTTATTCAAAGAGTATTTTAATAATGTTTAATAGTTATAGATTTTAACTGTGCAGCCAGTGAGTTTCTGGGTTTTAATTGTAATTGTTATTACTTTGCATTTATTTGTTTCTGTAAGCTGTCCCGAGGCTATGTAGCAAGGGGACGGCATATAAACACTTTAAATAAAGAAAGAAATGAAATGAAATCCTCACACCTTTCTACTCAGGATGTGGCTTGATTCTATTCCTCTTGTACCAGCTGGTTGTGATTGGAAGGGGTGCCTTTGCTCACAGAGGGGAACCTCCAAGGCCCATCCTCACAACTGAACAGACTTCCATGCAATCCTTTTCTTTTCTTGTACTTTCCAAAGATTTAAGCAAGCCCTTCGTGTGCCCAGGTGCCTCTTCCAGATGGTGGCAATGCAAAAGGATTATGATATAACCTTAACATTTGTCTTGCTGTGCAGATTCTAACTGTGCAGAAAAAACAACTTTATAAACCTGGGTTCTTAAACAAAATAAAACCAAAAGGAAATCAAAAGCGTTCTCCTCAAACTTATCTCATTTGCAGAGTGTTTTCCAAGTGCTTTGGCAAACTGATTAGCTGATAAATGTTTCATAAGTCCTTTTAAGCTACCGCATGGCTCTTTCAGCCCATTTCTCCCTTCCCCTGGCAAACCACTCAAGTTAATTATGTTTATTCTTACCTAGTTTCTAGATAAGCAAAACAAAGTCTCCTCAGCCTTCATCAGCTCTGTTTAATCCTCTTACTGGGAGGGGTAACATCACTATTCTTTGAGGTAATTCATCTATTGATTTTTAAATTAAGCACAAAGGAAAAGTGACACCCCCCTTCTGCAAAGGTAAATCCAATTTAAAAGTTACAAATCACTAACCGATTCTTGGGAGGTTGCCTCATTTCCCCCCTTTGAAAAATGGTAAGATGAAAGCTACTTTTCTCCTCAGCTTTAATGCCTGCGAATAAACACGAGCATACAATTTTAAGAATATACAAAGGCTCTGCTGGATCAAAATACTGCTCCAGCTGGTCCAAAAGCCTCCTTCTTGAACTAGCCTCCAGGAAGCCAGGCTTTTATTATTTATTTATTTATTAAAACATTTCTGTGCCGCCCCATTCGCCGAAGCCTCGGGGTGGCTCGCAACACAAATTAAAATACAAGAGATAACAATTGGGTGCTTTGCATGCAGAAGGCCCCAAATTCAATCCCTGGAAAGCTGCTGCCAGTCAGGGCAGAACAGATGACGTTGAACTACAATATCCAGAATGCCTGACCATTGGCCATGGTGTCCAGGGGTGAAGGCCAAAACTTCTGAAGCTGGTGGGGTGGGATTGAGGCACTATTGCTCCCTGGATCCAATGTTGGATTTGGTATAAAACACCTTCCTAAGCAAGTCTGGAAATAAGACATCAAGGCAGTATGGATCCTCTCCGTCTTGGGTGGCCCTGCATGGCATATGACTCATAGCTTCATGGAGCTACGCAAGCCCCTTCGCCATGACAAGGCAGTGATCCATGAAGGAGCGGTTGCTTCCTAGCCTTGGGAATTACTCAGCTTGCTATCTCCAAACATTCCATGGAAGTAACACGGTCAGGTCTAGGGTATTTGAAATGCCACCTCTTCCCAGATAAACCTGCCCACAGGTCCAAGTCACCTCCAAAGCACCTGCCGGCTGTTCCGCCATCTAATGAAGCTTTCTTGGAACAAGCTCAAGGCAGGGTTTTTGGTGACATTGCCTGGGGAATTCCCTCCCAGAGGTGGTAAGACCAGCTAGGTGGGCAGTGAAAACATGTTTCTCCCACTCGCTTTTTAAGGGTTTTTAATTTATGATGGAAGGCTTTATCTCTGCTCCTTTTGATTTTAAGTCCCAAGCATACATTTTTGTCATTTGATGGGGCTGGGATTGGTTCCACTTTGAAAACTACACTGGGGAACCCTTCTTAAGAGTAAAATAAAATGGCTAAAGCTATCTTTGGGGAATTTCTCTAATTTGCTTTTTAAGCAGGGATTTCCAACCTCATTCAGCTCAAGAGCTGAATTTGGTTTCCTAGAAGCTCTGGGGGCTGCAATCCAGCAGTGGGGGAAGGGGTGTGGGGCAAAGGAAAGCGAGTGCAGCTTTCTGGGAAAGCTCAGATGGGCCGGAGGAGGATGCCTTGGGTTAGGATACCATCACCGCTTCTCATCACCATAAACTTCGCACATTAATCACACATGTATGAGGACACACGTGTGTTTGTTGTCCCAAGACTATGGCCAATCTGTGTCATTTGTTGACCCCCAAGTTCTAGCATTCCACCGGCAGGATATCGTTCATCTCCTTGATGCCCGAGGGTCTTTTTCAGCATCGTTGATGCCTTTTCCTACAAGAGCCTCTACGGAAATTCAGCCAGCCCTCACAATTAAGCTCAATAGCGGCACTGCACCAAGCTCACGCAGCTCTTCCTACATTGCTTTTTGAAAGAGGAGTGCTGCTAAAACAGAAAGGAAGAACTGCTGAAAGAGTACAGGGCTGGATGTCAGATTGCGATGATTACATGTTCAGAGGTGCTGACGCAGCACCTTTTAAGTACAAGCTCCAGCAGAAAATGCATCACCGGTGGAAAAACATCAGAAGATAGTCATTTGAAAACTGCCAGCACACTGGAAAAGTCAGGCTAGTTCACTTGAAAGGGAACCAGCAGAAAGAGTCCTTGAAGCTGCAGTTTTGCTCCTGGGTAAGCTGAAGTGATGGCGGACGGGGTTGCACCGGAGTTCTTGGCTGCAAGGGCCCCCACAAAACCCCAGTCTCCCGAAGCTGTCAACTCCTGGCAGGGGGCTCTAGTTTTGCCAAGGGTGGGCCAGCTGACTAGGCTGTGGAAGTGAATTTGCTTCTCATTATCTGCAAAATTGCTGCAAAAGTCAGGGGCATTCAGCCAGTTAACTCTGTGTGCTTGGTGAGTGAGTTTGGCTTGCGGTGAGCCAAAAGCAAGACGCATGACTTGATCCCAACTGGACCAAGGAAAAGTGAATTTTCTGCATTGGAATCAGTCCCTCTTATCTGAGGGATTCTTGCAGAGCTGGGTTGAGCTACTTTCTGCCCCATAGTCAAGCAACCTTGACCTTATATTCCCTCCATAGGTTTGTAATTTGTTTCCAGGGTCAATGCAGTGTTGATGTCAGACTGGAAAGCTGCTTGTGGTCTGCGACCAAGTAATTGAAAAGCTCCCTTTCTCATATATAAGCCTTCTCTGAAACAAGATCATTTCAACTGGCCCTGCACCAGCAGTACGAAACCTCTGTCAGCTTCAGGGCCAGATTTCAGTTAGGTTGGGCCAATGGCTTTCAGGAGCTGGGATTCCCCTTATCTATTTCAACCATGTGGAGCCGTAGCTGCCAGGGACTGCCAACAACGGCCCATGTGAGGCAGCTCCCTGCATGCCTGCGTGTTCTGTCCCTGATCTGGTGGCTGAGAGTAAGGACGGTTTCCAGAACCGCCAGCTACAAAGTCTCCTCATTGTGGCAAGAAATGTTCCAGACATTGATTCACCTCTGCTTCATAATCAATTCATTACCCGACTTGCTGTAATTAGAACCACGCTGTCTGGAGAGTTTCAAAACAGACATGCTGGGTGGTTTGATTCTACTAAGGAAAAGGAAATAATGCATAACTTATCAGACGTTGCAGAGCAAATTTTCGGTACAACAGGAAGCTTAATTATTCATGTGGGCGGGGGAGAGGCCCAGTTTGCTCTGGAGCTTTTGTGAGCTCATTTCCGTCCTGCATCGAGCTGTTGTGGAACCTGCTGGCTTGCCATGTTTGTGGACGTTTCCAGTGAAGGAAGCTTGCAACTGAGGCTTCAATTCCTCATTTTATTTATTTATTTAGAAAATTTGTAGGCCATCGATCACTGTTGTCTCCGGATGGCTTACAACATTATGCTCATGGCAAGCATAACCATGGAAGGCTGTGGGGCGGTGGTGCAGCGTAGCTGGGGCTTACAGTCCCATGATGCTTTAAGAAGCAGGAATTCTGCTGTCTCCTTCCCACAACCCTCAACATTTCCAGTTCTCTCTGATCCTCACAGTTGCTGGACAGAGACACATTTCCCACCAACTGAGTGTGGCTGAGCGTGAGTGATGTTGGCCCTGGATGCAGAATAAAGTTCTTCTAACGAGGTGCTTTTGACGGAGACAAAAGCTGCTAGAACTGGTCTGCTGACATGGACTGAAGCTGCTGGGTGAATGTTCAGCTGCGGATCGCTGTGAGAATGCTCCAAGGAAGCATTAAGAAATGGGGGGAGAATGGGGTGAGCAGGAATCTCTTTGCATCGGGGTCCCTGGTGCTGGCTTGGCATTTGCTCACTCCTGATCCCACTACACGTCTTGGGTGGGACACGGCAGAGCCTCGCATACCATCTTAAAATCTTACCATCTTTATATAATGAACCAAGATTGTTTAGACAACAGTCCAGTTGGTACTTTAGAACCTGCAAGCTACCAGGTTACTGTCAAAGGAGACTGGAGGGCCACTAGGCTGGCCATCCGCTCCCATTAATGTGCTGATTAGAATAGCTCATTCTACAAATGCCAAACTTATTTATGGAAGAATCAGATTTCACCAAGTCCCTCATGCAAAGACCTTTGCATGATATATTCTTTAATAAGACACATTGGCAACCCTTTAAAATTCAACAGCGAGACGATTCTATCCATATATAACTCATATATCAGAAAGAAATTTCCCTTAGTACTAATAAAATGTCAACCAACCAACCAACCAACCATCTTTCTTTCTTTCTTTCTTTCTTTCTTTCTTTCTTTCTTTCTTTCTTTCATCATTTCCAATAATAACCTTTGATGGATAAACGAGAGATCACTCTGCATATATAGATAAGACTTCCCTACATACTAGCATATGATTAATCTCAGCCACTGTGAATTCTGAACCACCTCAAGAGGGGTAATTACAGATGTTGGAGAAACCTGTAATGTATTCAAAAAAGTTCCAATTTGTAGTAATATGACGTGTAGATTTCACAGAAAACCACGTGGTTTTGAGCCAGGTTTCAGGAGAGCTGCAGACCATTTCTTGTTTAATATCAGGGAAAGATTCTGCAAATCTCAACCATTTGAATGGCAGGCATTCTGGGTTCTTCCAAAATACTCAGTTCCACTTTTCCATTACATTTGTTTTCCCCCTGCCACCCTCCCATAATCAGTCAGTATTCCATGGACATTGGGCATGCCCAGTCCTCATGTAGATACTTTGGAGATTTCTTTCCACATTAGGAGTTAAAAAAAAAAAAACTTCTGCCAATCTTAGAGTTTTCTGCAAGTGAGGAACATATGGATCAGCAAACCTACAACTTGATGAAGTCCTAATTCCATACTGCAAACATGCCCTGGGATGCTCAGGAATTCAGAACCAAGGCACTCAAAGCCCCAAGCGTGGTTGAACGAATTGGTCACCTCCTGTTTCTCCTATATGGAATTTTCTGTTAAAATCTCAGGTCCTTCCTATTAATGTATAGAATTATATAGAAATAATTATATATCAAATGGGTAATGGGGTGGGATAGAAAACTAATAAATAAAATTAAAAGGCAGAGAACTTTAAAGGGAAATTAATTTTAAATGAATGTTAACATTATTTTGTTTTTATGGTATTTGTACAGTTTTTTAACATTGTTTTATGCATGGTTGTGAACTGCCCAAATAAGCATATATCTCATAGGTTTGGGCTCATGCGTAGCAAGCATTAGTCATTGACCTCTCTCTAAAAATTTCCCAGAGCTATCGCTGTTCAACCTCATCATCAGGAGAGCACTTGGGCAAGCTTAAGAACTGCTGTTGGCTTAACCCACTGGGATGCGAGAGCAATTGCCTTCATTTTGATTTACCCCGTTCCAGATGGAACGTTCCAACTGGATTTACCCAGATGAAAGATGGGCTGGAATGCAAGCTTGCAGTGAGAAAAAAGGTGTTTGCCAGCATGCATACATTTGAAATATGCACATGAAAAAATATGTACTTCTGGAAATTTGCTTTAATCAATAGGAGAAAATGCATACTTTGGCATGTGGGTGGGGGGGGGGCGGAAATGCATAAAATTCACGTGGCTTTTCATGCAAAAAGACAAAACAAACCTTGCAATTAGGTACAAGTAGGAATGAGCTTTGAGAATTCGGATAACATCTTCAAGCTTCGATTCTGCTGCTTCATACATCATTTATGTTTTCCCTTCCCTTCCTTCTCCATTCCTTAGAATCCCAAATCCGTATGCAGAATGTCTATTAAAGATCAAATATGTAGACAAGGACTGCCTTGTTTTTTTAAAAAAATCTTTTAAACTTTATTAAGGTTATATTTTTCAAGTCTGCATGGCAAGGTTTTTGGAAGTTTCCCTTTCCTGCTTCATGTTTTGAATATTTTGTCATTCTGTACACCTCTGGATATAGCTGGCCAGGCTGTTGCATCTTTCTCTTAATTTTTTGAATATTTTCCTCTTGGCATTCAACCTCCTGAATTCATTCGTGGAAAGAACAGGAGTGACAGTGACCAAGCAAATGGGAGGGGTTTGGAGAGCAGGATGCAGCGGATTGAGCACAACCTGTTTGGATGAATGGGAACATCAAATTCAAGAACAAAATCTGGGTGGGTGGTAGGAAGAGGATCCCACGACATGAGTGACATCCTTCTTTTGCATGGCAATGGTGTGGAAATTTGCGACTTTCTTCTGGAACACGTGGGAAACAAGCGCTGCAGCCTTCCACACAGCGCCCTCCCCAGAAACATCATTTACTCCTTGCTCTTCCCAGGATTGCGCTTGAATATGCATGCCTGCCTGCGTTAAAAGGAAAGTAAATTTTGCCACTGTGCTCAAGCGGAGAGAGCAGAACAGCATTTGAATCACCTCTTTCATGCAAATATGGATGAATAAACAATGAACCAGCCCGGGGGAAATCAGGCCCATTCTTAATCTGATGGCCGAAGTGTAGCTACTGCTAATGGGGGGCATTAAGTGACAAGAAGTCATGTTTGAAGCGATATTGCGCATCGGCCCGAGGACTGCAGACCTTCTGCACATGAAGGCGCATGCCACAGCTGTTTATTTCTGTTTATTAAAACAGAAATGTTTTAATAAAAATAAAAAGTGGCAATGCCGCCACTCCAAAAATTAGCTTAGCAAGTCGGTCACTATAAAATCGCATGCTATGGTGAGTTGGCGCAATTCAGCCATTGCTTCGTTTGTTGGCATTGCAAGGATTTCTTGGTAGCATGTGCTCAGCAGAGGTGGCATCTCTTGGCCTCCATGGGCTGAGTGATGCTGGTTGGGCATGTCCACCGCCTTTGACCAGCCTTTGGCCAAGGGCCAGTCTTCACTCAGCGCAGGCTTTCTCAGTCAGAGAGGGTGGCCTCGTTGCCATGAATGGTCTCTTTCCTTTCCTGCATCTCTCTCCACTGGGCTCCATCCTCCATCGCTTCCGCCCTTGCTATGAGCGTCCTTTGAGGACAGCAGCAGGGATGGACTCTGCAGAAAGTTTACAGGGAGATGGCTTTCTCCGTCTTCTAAGCTGAGACCTGCAGCATAGTCAGCGCATGAAGCCAAGTGCTGGGAGAGTCAGGGCAATTCAAGGAAATCCGTCTTGCTGCAGTGCAAAGTTAAATTAGAAGTGATGCGGCGAGGGCTGTCCGTTGGGATGGCTTTGTAAAAGTATGTTTGTAAATGCACGGAAGGTGATGCTCACCATTGCTACTAGTTGTGGTGAATATATACTATTGCTAGTAGTCTGCTAATGTACACTACTTACTTGGGGAACATGGGCAGGGATGTGCTGTTGAGCTGACGTGTTGTCCATGGACTAGTTGGAATGATTGACGGCAAAAGGAGGAGGGGACGGACGAGGATGAGGCAGCTGGAGGGAGTCATGGGGGCGGTGGGTGTGGGCTTGGGTGGACTCCGGGGGATGGTGAAGGACAGGAGAGCCTGGAGGAATGTTGTCCATGGGGTTGTGATGGGGTGGGCATGACTTTGCAGCTAAACAACAAACAGTTTTGCTATTCCCAACTTCTTAACTCCAAGCCTTGCCCCCCGGAGGAACCGCAGGGGGGTCAGAACCTGCGAGATGGATTGAGGCGCCCTGTGTGCTGGGTTACAGCCACGTGGGATGCGCTTTGCATCCTGAGAGAGACCAAGGATGCCTTTCCTCTGTTTTTCAACAAGCTGCTCCCTATACCTGGCAGGACCCTGGTCTAACTTTGGGAATGGTGGTTTGACAGTGACACATTGCGAATCTGGGCATTTCATCTCCTTAGTCTTAAAGTCCAGGGAAAACAATGAAAAATGATGGTCCAGCCATGTGAGACAAATGAATCTTTTTCAAAAGTCTAGAGGGGAAAAAATCTATAGAATAATATCCCACATATCTTCATTGTTTTAATAAATGGTCTAACTGTTCACTCCATCAATGTGTCAGAAATCTTGAAACAGTGATGTTAATAGGACTCGATCCATTAAGGTGACCCGTGGTATGAAAAAGACACTTGCTAGTTTGTATCAGGCGCTCTTTAATTTAAACCTTCATCTGTTCCACCCCATTAAAAAGAAAATTGATGGCTATACCATTATGAAGAAGCCCCTGAATCAGGTGGCAATGATGGAATGACAGAGAAAAATGCAGATATAATGGGCAATGCACTACAATCAAACATCACTTCTGGGCCTTAAGTATCTTGCATTTAGTCTTCACAGATCTGAGAACTAATAAAATAATAGGTTGAAGATGTGTGAATCAGCAGAATCTGAGTTTTCTGAAGTCCTCTGAGTTACATTTTTGTGCATTTTTGAAATGTGCACAGTCTTGTCCCATCAGTTAAGGTTTACTTGTGTACATTTGTTGCAAAAATATGCCTGTTATTGAATGCCCTTTTAAAACAAGGGCAGCACTTTGCAAGCTTGGAAATGTACGGACTACAACTGCCAATTGCATCTCAGCCTGGTTCCTGTTCAGAAGGTATGAACAGGACAAATCTTGATCGAAACAGATGCAAACAGGTTCCTATTACAGATGTGTAAAAGACTCATGAGGGTCAAGTCTGCCGGTTGTCATTTCAAGAAGAAAAGCTGTCAACTGCCATTCCTATTCTTCACCATTAATCCACCAGCAAACTGCCAGTTTATTTGAATGAGCATTGGCCCAATTCATCTGTTGTGCTTTATTCATATATTAATTGGATTTAGTTCAGAAGAACAGAACTGCTTCAGCAAAGCAAACAATTTGGTCCTCACAGTAAAAGGAGCACTTCTCCAAGGAATATCTTTGGAGAAAGCTGCTTCCGTGCAATTAGGTCTGGTGCCTGACCCTAACCCTGACCCTGAACCCATGAAAGTTCAAAGTTTTCTGTGAGATTCTTGATAGGATTCTTCCAAGAAAGAACTTTTAGATTTACTTTATAATAAATGCAGGGGCAACTTAGAGATCTGTAGACCACAGTCTTGGGGGAAAAGGATTATTATTTATGTATTATGTATTATTTCAATTTATATGCTGCTACAATAGCCCATATTCGGGCTCCGTGTGCAGATTACAATGTCAGCATATTTCAAATATTTGTTTCACCTTGGAATCCAGGAAGGGGGCAAGGGCAACCTTCTGATATTCCAAAATATCCCCTTACCTACTAATTTCAAATGACCGGGGAGGAAGAAATGGTGTGACTAAATTCAGAAGGGTCAGTGGGTGAGTTTTATAGGCCCCTTACCTTTCCTGGGAGTTCACACACTGCCTTGGATGTCTCATGTAAGATGCAGGGTCCTTTCACTTCAATGGAAAAACGATTCACCAAGAACTCTGCTGTATTCTCAGGGAAACCTTTGAGCAGAAAGTCTAGAATTATTATCGATGTGACAAGGGTAACTCCAGGTCTTCCTTCTTTCTTTGATACCACTTTTCCTAATTACTTTTCTCACTTTCTAGCTTTGCTTCCCATTCTTTCCCCTTCTTCTTCCCCAGACTTCTTTGTAGTCCTTTCCCACCTCCCCTCCACTAAAACCATTTCTCTCAGTGCTAGAAAAATAATAAGGCTGCCCCCTGAGTGGAAGCTTGAAAAATTCAAGGGGTTTCCTTTTTTGAAATGTGGGAAGAGAAAATATTCTAAGAGCAGATGCAGTGGGGAAAGAGTGGGCCATTCCTTCATGATTAAACAGAAAACAATTTTCTTTTTCAAATCCTTCTCAGGGGTTCTAGTCGTTTAGGGGAAGGTGTGATTGCACGTATTTTTCATAGACATGAAACCCATAATTAACTGTGTAACTATAGACAGGGAAGAAATACTCAATATCTTTTGGATTTCATATATCCAGACGTCTGGTGGCCCTGGAAAAACAGTCATTTCCTGGTATCGTCCCATCCTCCTGCTAAGTACAGCAATTAGACATCTCTGGAGAACATACTTATACATCGAAGCTTTCTCTGACCTGTTGTGGATTGACTTCTGCCTTGTTTTATTGTCCTAATCATTGTGAAGTTTTAAAATACATATCCCTTTATTTATATATTTAAAATATTTATATGCCTACCTGTCGCAAAAAGTCTAAGGATGGCTTTATATATTGCACACACTCACATACACACACACTCTGATGCAAACTACTTGGGAATATCCTTTTGAATAGTCAGCTTTATCAAAGCCTTTTGAGTGAAATAACGTTAATATGAAAATGGAGTTCAAGCCATCCGTCCTGAGACGGGTACAGGAATCTACTCACGTACTGCCTTTATTGTCCGAAACTCTCCTCCAAGTTCCTCCTCTGAGGAAGGCTCAGAGGGTGCCGAGAAGGGCCTTTTCAGTGGCTGCCTCCATTTGTGGAATGATTTCCCCACTCTGGTCCTTCCAACTCGGCTATCTTTTCAGCTCCAGGTTAGACTGGGGAGGAATGAAATAATAAACTGCAGGATCAGCCTGGCTAAACTTCCTGCACTCTGGTTTCTCAACCCAGTGTTATGATTTTAAAGCGGGCCATGATTTAAAAAATTTAAAAGCTAGGGAAATTGGCATAATTTCCAGGCACGGATTGCTGTGACTGGAATTTAAGAAAATGTTCGTATCTGGTTGGGCAGGGGAAACAACTTGCGACCTCTTTTCAAAGTAGAAGCTGTTAAAAAAAAATTGACTCAGCCTGTTTTTGGCTTTCAAGTTGGCAAGGTACCCAAAGTTCACGAAGCACAATTGGGTCAAGTTTCTCAGCAGTGCTTGTCCCCTGGGAAGACATCATCTCTTCCCAAGCTTTTATTCAGGCGTGATAGGATTTTATTCTCTGCTGTTTTATCAGGTCCCAATATCCTTTTGTTTTTCACTGTTTGGAATTGTTTTGAAACTTTGTAAGTTAAAGAGAAGTTTGGCTACTGAACAGTAAAGAAATGGATCAAACAATTTGGGAAGAACATTTTGGAAACATTTCTGTTCCACACAATTCCACTCCATGCTTGCTAGAGAGCCAATGAACTGGTATGGAAGAAATTTAATGTTTTGCTTGTTCCCTGGTACATCCTGAAAATAACAGGACAATTAATTAAATATTCAGTGCAATAGATCTTTACATGGCTTCTGGATTTATCCAAAAAGTGCAGAAAAGCACCAACATTTGCACCTGGGCAGTCCTTTTAATGAGCCGAATGCTCGAGCAGTTCTTATTAATAACTGCCAACCACGATCAATTTGTCGGGTTTATAAATAACACAAGTGCTGATACTATTCAGCACCATGGAAACACAAATAGAACATGTCATCCAAATTGGCGATTTAATGCGGACGACGTGGAGATCTTTGCAGTAAGATTTCCGCAACCTCCTCTCAGATCAAGCTACATGCTTTTAATTATTCACCTTTATGACCTCTGAGAAAATATATATGTCTTTTGAGACTCCTAAATACTAGGAGAACAAAAATCTGCTGACAGCAAAGGCAAAGGTTCCCAGTACACCAAACAACAATACTTTAAATTGACAAAAATATGTGTTTTCTTTAATACAAATGTGGCTGCATAGATTCATATGTTATGAACTAAAACTAACCTCATCTGTGTTTTGCTTCCATCTTCTTTTCTTCCGCCTCCTCAATCTTCCTATTATTTAACAGTCTAAGGATTACTGCTAAGAAAAGAACTGAAATGGGGTATTACAAAGGGTATAATATTCAGCTGGCTACAGAATTATGAATAAAGAGGACCCATGGAGTACCTGGAGGAGGGCCTTCTCTGCGGTGGCGCCCTACCTATGGAATGCGCTCCCCAGAGAGGTCCACCTGGCACCGTCGTTATTTGCTTTTCGGCGCCAGGTTAAGACCTTTTTATTTCAGCAATATTTTAATAAGTTTTAATATTGTCCTTTCTATGTTTTTAACTGCAGCCAGTGTGGGTCAGGAATTTATTTATGTTATATTTTATGTTGTAAGCCGTCCTGAGGCTTTTTGCGACAGGACGGCATATAAATATTTTAATTAAATAAATAAATAAATATGCAAATCCTGCTTGGGTTCATGATTCCAGCTGATTCTTTCTGGAGCAACAAGGTCTTCCTGTGTTCCTGGCTTGTTTCGTGACCCTGAATCCTCCTGGCTTGTTCTTTAATCAGAACGACTTCCTTGGTCATGTCTCCTGCTTTTGCTCTTTGAGCCGATGTCTCATTTGCTTTTCAGACTTGAGTGGTCCCCTGAGTGTGTGGTTTCCATTTCATGGCTCACATCAATTGCTGTCCATAAAAAGACCCCAACACAAACCTAAATCCTTACAGCTTTAGTACGGATTGCAAGCAGGGGAAGTTTGAATGATTTGTGAACTGAACTTGCATCTCTCTCCCGATAGGCTGTTGGGACCCATGCTCCCAACAGCCTTGACACAGGAAGGGCAGGATCAGGCCATCCAGAACTGCGCTCTGCTCATGCAGTGGCTGACTAGCTGCCCTGGGGAAACCACAAGTTCACCAGTGATTGCCTTCTAAGCTCCCATTTCAGGCTCTCATCAAAGTCTCCCTGCTGCACAATTGCTTCTTACAATGACTTCAGGTCACCAGATGTGAAATGCCAGATGTAAGGGGAGGCAGAACAGCAATAAAGTCCACAGCGACAGGGACTTTAAAATATGAATGAGCTGAAAAAAGGACTCTGCCTGGGATTTTTTTGTACAGCCAAACTGAGCTGGATATTGACTGTGTGGCCACGTCGGGTGCCTCTGGTGCGTCATTAAAGACAAACAACCAAGATGTCAAACATGCCTCCTTCTGCATGGAGGTGCCCCATTGCATCCTGTGTCTTACACGGGAACAAGGCCGTAGCAGAACCTTGTGTGGGGAGAAGGGGCCGTGGGGCAGACCCCCCTTTTCCATAGAAGGAATGAACATACAGAAAAGGTGCATGGAGGATTTATGACTTCAGATGTGTATAATCACATTGCAAAGGCTAATTTTCACTATGATCTAGCCTGGATACTTCCCCTTTCTCTGCTTTCCATCTTTTCTCCCCCCCCCCCCCGCTTCTTTTTCAGTGTTCTCTTGGTCTACACATGCATCTGGTTAAATGGAGAGAAAGAACACACAAGAAGTCAGAGCTGCAGCAAACAGAACTTCAGCAGCCAAAACAAAACAATGATAACCTTTACATTCCACCATTTTTCCTGCTGCAAGGAACCCAAGATGGCTTCCATCGCTCCATTTTATCCTCACAATGAGAACCCTGCAAGGTAGGTTAGGCTGAGAGTCTGTGATTGGTCCAAAGTCACTCAGCAAGCTTAATGGCTGAGTGGGCACTAGAACCTGGAGCTCCCAGTCGGTCAATAAGCACCACACCACACTTGTGTAATGTGTGTGTGTAGCAGCAGGAAGCAGGGAATGGAATAACGCACAATTCCTAATGCATTAGTTTCCACCGGCAAAAATAAAAATAAATAAAATTAAATAAAAATACCTAGGCCATGCAAAGTTGAAAAGAAATGCAAGACTTATTCCTCAGCAGACAATGGCAGAGGACAAAAAGTGCCCACTCCTCTCTCCCCCTTGTACTACGTAGTGCATCCTTTCGGGCTACTGGACTTCGGGTGGTTCCACTGGGAGTTCGCCATTGGCAGGAGAGACACCTCCTGCAGAAGCACTTCCCAGATTAGGGAGAATTCAAGCACAAGGCAGAGGAAGAAAACAAAACAGGGGAGAAAAGAATGGGGGTGGGGGTGAAGGGAGAGAAACAATGCTAGCCAAAAAGCACAGCAGGATTAAGGATGAATGCCTTGCGATCAGTGAAATTACAACTATGCACAAATCCATCTTAATTCCACAAACCCCTGTAGGGCACTGCACATGACTCCAGAAGATGCCTAAATGCTCTCTGCTAGCCACACATTTCGCTGTCCCGAAACAATGGCTTGCTCATGCCAAAGAGCCCTGATTTTAGTCTAGGGGTAGACAGGGAAGTTGCTTCCACTCACAAAAAGTGTGAGCATCTCTTCTCAATTCCAAATGTTAATACACAAAGCAGAATGCATCTTCTGAGAGTATTTGCCCCTCCTTAAGCCTGCAGAAACATTTGATTTGTGCACCTTTCCTCTTTTGGGTTTCTACAAGAGGCCCAGATTTTATAACCAGCCACAATTTAGTCTGTGGGGGCGAAATTGTGCAAAGTTTGTGGTCGCCACTCACGTTCAACTGGGCGCCTTTCAGTGGTCACCACTAACTCATCACAAGTCCCACTGTTGGCCCAAGGAGGAATTACACTCTTGCACTCCCATCATGGAAAGCTCGGCTCTTGATTGCCTCGTGTGCGATAGCCGCCACTCCGCCTAAGCAAAGGAGTCAGGGAACCTCTCTGCTCTCTTGAAGATTAGGTGTGCCACATACCTGTAGATTTTTCAGCAGAGACATCCTGCACTGGGTGTCCACCTGGCAGGGTTTCTCCTCTGGTCTTACTCCTAATTATCCCTCTTGGAGAACATGCAGTTGGATAGGTAAGCCTGAACTTCTAAGAGTCTATGAAGCTCCAACAGTTCTCCACTTTCAAGGGAGCTGTAAGGAGGACAAGGAAGAGGAGGAATAACCTTATGGTGCAAAGGAAGCCTGAAGATACAGCAGGCCATGACTTTTGAAGACTCGTTGTTAACTTCCCTGCATTCCCCTACACAAGAGAGAAGAGGAGCAAGGAATAGGACAAGTGGTGGAGGTGACCTGCACATGATAGGACAACTTTGTCTTATTTCAAAGTGCGTGGGTCTATTGAAATAATGTGTGTGTGAATGTATCTATGAGCAGGTGCAAGCCTGAGCTGAGACAGACGTGGCCTACTTTACAGAGCACAGCCCTCTATCGGATGAGCTGTTGGGGAACAGTCCTCCATTTAGAGCTGCTCTCCATTTCAAGACCAGCTGAAAGACGTTGGACCTAAAAAAGGGAGGGACCACGGGAGATATGGAGTCGCCCATCAGCACCGAGCACCTGGACAGCAGACCAAGCAGGCGTCCTCACAAGTCACCCTCTTTTCTTCCTTTTTTGTGCGGTGCATAGACAGGTCAGGGTGAGAGATCCAGGGTGGGGCAGTGGTGAAAGGCCCAGGTCTAGTCCCTGCTCAGAGCCAACAGGGTCACAGATTCTCAGCCCAGCCTACCTCACAGGGTTGTTGTGGTGAGGATAAGACTGAGTTCTTCAAAAGAGGAAAGGCAGGATATAAATCTAATAAATAAAATAAAAATAAATGAACATGGCTACCCTATTTCAAAGTCTTCGTGGCTAATAGTTGAAATACTCAGAATCAGAGGAGGGCTAGACTGTGATCAAGAAGAAGAGGGGGTTATTTCTTGTAGATCTTGGCCAGAGGTTTCAGTACTTACTGGGGAGCTTTGCGGACCCTGTAGGAATGTGCCAGTGTTGTACCGGTTGAATCTCCAGTCTCCCTTGCAATGAAGCCAACCATACAACTAGGGCCGAAAAGACCCATTTGCACAAAGCTGAACACGGCAACTCATGGTACGTTTTCTTGTCTCACTTCCCACTCTCGTTTCTTTTGAAGTCATTTTAACACCGGTTATTTTGCTATCTTTACAGGATGTAATGGTAAATATAGTCTCAAGGGCACATGCCTGGCTTAGTTCGGTGCTAGAAGTGCGTTGTAAAAGAGGATACAGTGCTGCAGAGAGATTTAAGGATCAGGATGATGAATTCCTGCTAGAACAAAGGTTAATTCAGTCCATGAATAGAATAATTGCTGAAGTCTCCAAGGGAGATTATGACGAGGAAATTTGTCATGGTATTTCAGAGATCAAATCCCTGCTGAGAAAAGAGTATTGCCATTAGAAGAACAATGAAAAGGTACTGAGCGTTCAAACCAAAGCCATTGCTACTTGTCATAAGGGCCACACAGGGACATCCTGTAAGGGAATTAAAGGAAGGAAGGACAGATGGACGAAGCACAACATCCCTGGACTTCCGGACGCGCTGCCCAGATTTGGATGTTCAAACAACAAATCCGGCAGGCCAGTTTCTTTGTTGTTTATTCCTTGTTAAACGTCTAATTCATTTATTATATCTATATCCCATGGGTAGAACTCCGGGTGCTGACATGCAGTTCCCAGGTGGTCTCCCCTCCAAGCTCTGGCCAGCCCCAGGCCTGCTTAGCCCATGTGCCTTCAGACCATCCTTTCCCCGAAGAGTCCAGCCAGGCATGCAAGAGCCTTCTTTTAGCTTATCCTTAGCATTACTTTGGTAGGTAGGTTAAGCTAAGCATGAAAGTCATCGAGTCAGTTTCATGGCTTACATGTCCCCCAAGTCCCAGAGCAGTCTTCCAACCCTCCTCAGACTTCCCCTTGCACACAATGCCTCCTTGGCCTTCAGCACTGGTCTGCCACAAACACAGATTTTGCAATGGAGCAGTTTTTTGGGGGTTCAGGCAGCATGGTGGAACTTCCTGTGGTGTCCCTGGTGGGCTTGTCTGTCAGCAGCAGCATTATTGATAATTACCAGGCGACTGGCATCTGGGAGCTTTGGGAACTCCCACCAAGCTTCGCCACAGTGGCCTGGAGCCATGCGGCTCTATGCTTTTTTCAAATGTGCACATGTTTCAGATGCCATTGTTTTGCTCCATCATTAAGCTTTGACCTAGGACTTCAGTCTGCAGATTGCATTTGGTTCTACGTTCAGATCCAGGAAGTGCTAATTAAGTAAATCCACATATACGCCTTATCGGAGCAAATTTCTTGTTGGAGCAAATTTCTCACAATCCATCCTGAGTCATGCCTTCCCTTCCCATCACTCTCTGCCTTCTCTGGCCCATGACCACCAGGCCTTCGTAAAGCATGTTGCTCGGGAAGCTAACCCCCAGTCCTCACCATTTCCTGCTGACCCTGCTCTGCCCAAAATTGAAAGAAAGCAATCTGATCTGCCAAGAAAAGTCAGAAGAGGGACTCCCCGACCGCTGCTTCAAAATATGCACTTCTAGTGAACTTCCCCCAACACAGGGCCTTTCAATTATACAAGGAACCTTCCCCCAGTATCCTCTTCCACACAGGTGCTTCACAAAGTTTACCATGGAACAGAATGAGAGACGAGAGCTGGTGATAAACACACAGAGAAGTATAACATTAAAAATTAAACCTTTAAATAACAGTAAAAGTTTGCAGTGCGATACATTAACAATGTTTAAATATGAGATCATAGTTCATTTTCTTCAGAATGATGTGCTTCTCAAATAAAGGATGGAACTATAGATTTTAAAGGAGTCAGTTGTATCCAACTGAGAATGGAACTCGTGAGTCCAACCCCAGTGTCTACAGGAGCGGGACTGAACAAAATAAGAGTGTGTGTGAAAGGAAAAGAGAGTTGAGCAGCCACAACCAAATTGGGTCTGCTTTTAGTCACGAACCACCCAACCAGAGAGACCTTTACGGAAGATCTCAACTCCTTTTAGCAGTTTTCCCCTCACTGCCCCACAAGTATGCTTTGGGATTAATGGAAAGTAAGCGACCCACAAGTGATAAAGACCACCTGCAGACCTGTCATGGTGCTTTTGCTGCCAAATATTGGCACCTGCAATTCCTGAAAATGCCACATTCCCTTTTAACATCACTTATAGCTTAATCAAAGCTCCTGTCAGTGCTTTCCCCCTGCTGAAGATATGTCTTTCCCCCGTTTCAATCTCAGTTTTATATTTCCAAGGCTCCTCAGTTAAATTAGACAAAGGCGCCTGTCATCGGAGGTTCTCGGGGCCAATTCTCACACATTGGCTTGGCAGTCATTTTGCTGCAATCTTGCGGTAGATAGACGGCCGCATCAGTGTTGTTTTGCGAATGCTTATTGTTCCTGCACTGATATGGGAAGATGTGTAATCTTTTCACATTTCAACTCACTGCATTCAATTTCCTCAGCCCGCTTTTTTGACAACTGTGTCCTTCATGCGGAAGACTGCAGTTGATTCAGACCCTCCTGTGGCAAATGGTTGCTTAGTGTTAATTACCAACTCGATGCTTTAGACTGACTGATGGACTGAGCCACTTTTCAACAGGGGTTGAGATTCTGGGGGGACACGGTCAAAATTTGTTCCACAGCTGGGTCACTCCAGAAGCACCAAAATTATCTCCAGACTTTGTATTTCTGCACTTGCCAGGGGAAGAACCTTAGACGAGTATTCCAGCACATCCACTGTAGCCTTGCATTCACTCTCTGGTGTTAATGGCATCAGGGAGCAGGTGCTGGGAATGACCCATCCTTGGAAAGCTACTGATGGTTTGAGTAGACCAGTGGTTAGGGATAGGACCGTTGGACCCTGAATTCTGGCTGCTGAGGAGCAAAGGTAGAAGAGGACATCATGTCCTCCTGGATCCTGTAGGCATCTTGCTGGCTTCTAGGGAAACAAAATGCTGGGTCAGTGAGGGCCCTGGTTCAACCCAGGAAGCCTCTTCCATGGCCTTCTTCTAGTCCTCATGCTCCAAGAGGCCCCAGCCCTTGGTTCTTGAATCAGGGCATCAGACAAGAAGGGAGCACCTTCTTGAGAGAAAAAGCCCTGGTTCAAAAGCTTCTGCCTGAGCAATATTTTGGAACTGCTACCCTGGACTCTCAGTCTGCTTGGACAGCCCATCCATGACAGAAACGGCGGTCACAGCACAATTCTCTTGCCCATCAGAGGTCTCAATCTGTCTTTGGGTGCACAGAGAGGGCTGGAGTGCTGCCACAAAAAATTAGCCCAGTGACTCTTCAGAGCTGGCGACGCACAGAGAATGGATAGTTCTGTCCTGGCTTTGCATGATATAAATTGCAATACGTGGAGCGTGACAGCTGCAAACTCTCGTCTGTGATATTTTCTTTCCAGCAGATAACGGATAGGCCTGCCTCACCTTGTTGCTTTTACTCCAGAATTGGGAACAGAAGACAAGGCTTTCTTCCCTGTCGCAGCCCACATGAAAGTCAAGTAGCGCCCGAGGCAGCCGCAGCCGAGCCGCCTTCGTAGAGTCGTCCATGCTTTTAAGACACTTCATGGCTCGTAATGAGCATAATGTGCTTTTTACACTCATTACACTTGAAGTAGGACATGGTAACGTGCCTGTAGCTTCTTCTGTTTGCACAGAAGATAATTCAGGGACTCTTAAAAAATGGTCAGAAGCGCAAAGAGGGAGGGTGAGACTGTGGGCCCAGAGTGGGTTCTTTGGACACTCGGGGGGCTGCCACCACCCCTGGACCTTGGGGGGTGCATTGTAGCCCCAGCAACAAAACATCACTGAGAACGGTCAACTGGAAAGCAAATTTAATTGCCCCTAGCAAGCCTCCGTAGCAGTTTGCTGCTGAATTGTGGTGGAAGCCTGTCATTTTTAAATCCCCACTGATTTTGGGGGGGGCCCATAGGAGCTACGCAAGGGTGTGGGTCGGCCCTCCAGTTGCTGTAGGGCTGCAGCTTTAAATCCTTTCCCATTGGCTTGCTCGCTCGGGCTGATGGGAGTTTGGTCAGCCATATTTGGAGAGACACTTTTAGGGATGTGTGAGAACTTGTGTCAGGTGGAATATGACCAGAATTTACTTCATTGGAGCCTCCCAGACCTGAACCTCGAGGAAATCTTCAAGCAAAGCTCATGCATTCCCAAGTGATGCTGTTTGTGGGTGCAAAATGGAAAAAAGACTCATTCAAAGTGTGTGTATTATTGCTGCTGCTGTTTTCCTCCTTTTCTTCTCTTGTGAGGAACCCAAGACACCTTGCATAGCTCCATTTATTCTCACAACAACAATTCTGTGAGGTAGGTTGGGGTGAGAATGAGTGACTGGTCCAAAGTTGCCCAGGGAGCCTTGCGGCTGAGCGGGGGCTACAACCTGTATCTCCAAGGTCCTCCATCCTATACTCTCACCACCCCAGCACAGTAGAAGAATGAAGCGTGCACCAATTTTGGGCATGTACCCAAGTGCACCCTTTGCTGTTGCTATGCAAAGAGCATGGGGAGCTTGCCGTTCAGGATGGACAGAAGTCAGACCGAGCTTCAAGGTGGAACTCAACGGAACTCACCAAGCTTGTCGGGTTTCTGATTTCCACCCCACAAGCCACAGGCTCCCCACCCCTGCAGTAAGGAATTTAAAGATGGGAACAGCTTGGGCCATCGAATCCATCACCCATTCCCAGTGTAGGAAACCCAGAGCTGAAGAACCCTCCAAAAGTGGCTACCAGCTTCTTTTCCGATTTATATCCTGCCTTTTTCCTACCAAGGGCTCAAGGCAGCTTACATCCTTCTCCTCCTCCATCTTATCCCCACAACAACCACCCTGTGGGGTAGGTTGGGCCGAGAGTCTGTGAGTGGCCCTAAGTCACCCAGTGGGCTCCATGGCTGAGCGGGGACTCGAACCCAGATCGCCTGAGTCCCAGTCCCATGCTCTTCACCACCACATCACACTGGCTCTTCCTGAAGACCTCCAGCAAAGGAGACCCCAACCCCCATGCAGGTGACTGGTTCCACAAGTGGACTGCTCTTACCATTAAGCCATTCTTCCCAATGTTCCACCAATGTATATCCTCCTGTAACTTTGGCCTGTTGAGCGTGGCCCTGGCCTCTCAGGCAGG
Source organism: Varanus komodoensis (assembly GCF_004798865.1). NCBI lineage: Eukaryota > Metazoa > Chordata > Lepidosauria > Squamata > Varanidae > Varanus > Varanus komodoensis. The sequence goes on from NW_025335817.1 coordinate 696,452, forward strand.
AGATGCTGTCCTTCTGCATGCCCACCAGATCCTTAAGGGGCACGACATGTCCCCAGTTCTTCTGTTCTTGTAAGACCTGACTAAGATACGCACCAACTTTTAGCAAGGCACGTCCTCCCTCGTCTCAGAAGGTGGTGCAAAGATCCACAAATGCGAGGTGTTGAGAAATTGTCACGCTCCCTCTTTTCAACCCCTTTTCTCCTTCTTCAGTGCTTTTCTGCCAAGGCCCCTCCTTTGATCCCCACCTTGATACTTTCTCCTGTCTTTCTTCTACCTTTTAAGTTTTGTTTTTCATCTCCGCTCAATCAAAATTATTCAGAGAATGTAACCGCAAATGGTGAAACACTGTGATACACAAATGAAATCAAAAAGGGAATAATGCAACAGCAGTTCTGATCGGAGGTACACCTACCTGGAGGTAAGCCCCATATTGTACTTGGAGGGAACCCCAAGCAGCATAAATCAGCTTTTTGTAACTCTCCGTTGTGTCCTCACAACAGGCTTGTGAGGTCGCTTGAACTGAGAGACACCCACTGAGCTCCATGACGGACTTGGGGACAAGAACGTGAATCTCCTGAGTCCCATCCAACACTTTCTGTCGCACTGTGTCTCACAACGAACCTACCAGCTCTTACCAACACACAAATATGCATTGCATCAGGCTGCAGAGCTGTTACGAGAGTCCTTTCAGTCACCGGGTTGCAAGCATTTTATTCTTTCAGGATTTTAATAACTATCGCTGCAGCTTTAGACATTTGCCATGTTATTTCAGAAGACTCAGATTTACTTGGAAATATCCCTCTTCCTCGGTAATAGCCTGGGCTTCTCTTCCTGGTAAATCATGGCCCATTTTCTGACACCATTTGTTAAACTGTCAGCCTCATGGCTTCATCCCGCTACCATGAACACTTTCTGCTCCAGCAGTTAAATGTCTTGGTGAATGGATAGATGCAACCACTTTGCAGTTCTGGTGGAGACATCTGTGCAAACATCAATGTTGGGCCGTAATTTCCTCTCCATTTCCTGGAACTGTTTGCCTTGTGTGAAAGCAAGGTGCAATTATATAGTTTTCAGATGTGATATGGGGAAGGATTTCCCTGGAATTCAGTGTTGGGTCTGTGTGTGTTTCGGTGTAACAAATGTTATTACTAGGGGTGTAGCGATCTATGACAATTTCAGGAGATTTTTACAAATCTCGCTTGTGATTGCTGCTCGGTTGGAAGATCTCTTCCTCATCAGCTTCCACATTAGCAGACTTAGCGAATTAGCAGGGACTGATGATTTCCTAATCCTAACCCTATCCAGAAGTTGAACCCGAAAGTGAACAAGGCAATATATGCCCTATACAAGTGATGTCGAACCATTTCAAGACCAAGTACCCAAATTGCAACCCAAAACCCACTTATTTATCACAAAGTGCCAACACTAAAATAAAACCTGAAAGCTGAGGCTTTCATTTAGAAAAAACACCTCACAGCCCGTCCAAGCAAATCTATATATAGCCTTGGCAGCACACTGACTGGCCATGCACAAGCTTGGACGAGTCACAGCTCATGAGCCATGGCTCATGACATCATCGCCTGGCGCCGCTACTCCTTTCCGAGCATGCGCATGGCCCCTATGTGCGCTGCTATCTGAAGCTTGGCTGCTGGGGCGACTTGGCTCGCGTGCCGACAGAGAGGGCTCTGTGTGCCCACTGTGGCACGCATGCCATAGGTTCGCCACCACTGCCCCACACATTTGGAAGTTTCAGGAAAGGCAGTGCAGGTTGAGCTTTTCTGGACAGCTGGGTTTTTCTGCCTCCTTGGAGCCACGTTCATTTCATTGAACGTGTGTAGGGACTGCTCTTTTCCAAATCCAAGCCTAAAAGTTTAACCATATGTGTATCAGTGAGGACATAGTCCTCATGCATTTGGAAAGGTGCAGCAGTGCAATGCACTGGGCTTTTTTCTGGATAGCTCACATTTCCTTCTTTATCCAATCTACTTCCATGCCACCGGATAAGCACAAGCACTGCTATTTTCCTAACCCTATCCTAAAACTGAAACTTGACCCAAACTGTGCAATATAGTTCCTATGCATTTGGAAAGAGCTTTGTTTGGACAGAAAGCATGAGCAGCCAAGAAAAAGATCTCATTAAGAAAACTTGGATCTTTGAGTATCTCTGGAACCTTGAACGTGGGCTAAAATTGGTGGGGAAAATGATCACTGAACTGAAGAATCCTCCTTGATGAATTTGGGCAGGCTTTCTCTTCATCAATACACTTGACACTGGAGTTAGGCTTGAGATTAAGCTTGATGGCTGAGCTCTGCATTACTCTGAACTAGTCCTGAAAGCTAGTCTAGACTAGGTAGACAAAACAAGCAGTCAAAAAGATAATCCTCAGGAATTTCTTTGGACATGCTGTTTGGTTTGAGTAATTACTTCTGCGTGTTTTCTGAAACGGCTATTCGAGGGCACCATATCATTATAATTGCCACCTCCAAAACGCCAGTCTGTTGTCATCCTTCAAGTGCATTCAGTTCCCAACAAAAGACATTGCATGCCATATAAAATCCAGTGATGACAAATATAGCTGTGTTATTCCCGAAACCTTGCAACAGGCACCCAAGTGCCAAGAAACATTCAAATAATTCCAACTCATACAGAAGAATTTGGAGGCATTCATTCCTTTTAGCTATTATCCTACTCCTAAGAGCCTGAACTCACCAGGCGTGCTGTGGCAGACAGAACTGCTTCCCCCGATCTCCTTGGAAGGGAGACGTTACCTCCAGTCTCAAGTTATTACTCTTTCTGAAGAGGCATTTGATGCTTTGCAAATTCAATGTGCGTTACAGAGCCTCCTTAACTTACTCGGCTGTGAATAAAAAGACTCAACAAGACGCAGACAGAAAGCCATTCACCCAAAACAGTGATGTGTGAATGAAAATACGTCACCTCCATTCCTGCAGTATTGGAACCCTGAGCTCAAGAACACTTCAAGCTAGAAGGAAATGTAGAATGAGAAAGCTCTCGTCGCTGTGCGTGGATCACGTTGGGTTAACATTGCCAGAAGTGCTGACGCTTGTCAGAATTGTGAATGGGTTTCATTTTACTCAGATTTTTAAACCCATGCTAAATTCTAAAGGAATATTAATGGGCATTTGTTCTGCCTGCCCTAGTATTCAGCACTGCCTGTTTCCACCGCCTTTTAAAAATTCTGCAAGTGACTGATTTTGACCATTTGCCCAACCATCCTTACAGTCGGGACATTTTCTTACACGCTGAATTCTCTCCTTTTAACTTCCAACACAATGCCTTCCTGAAAGAGAGAGGAAAAACTTGTTAAAAACACCAGTGGTTACATGGCCTACGACTATCCATTCACTTGTTACCATTCTAAAACATCCAAAAATTGGATGTCTGGATGGTGTTCAAATGAGAGATGAAGGAAACTGGCAGCTCCACTTTCTCCTTCTTTCCATGTAGCAAAAATATCTTCAATCTAAAAAAGCAAACAAACTTAAATCCATCCGATCACATTTATTCTGAGCATGGAAAGGACTGATTCGGGCAGCCATTAAAAATGGAGGGCCTGTAAGAACTGAAATTCAGGACCAGGTATGTGGCTGGATTTACATGGTTTTCGGTCCAGATTTTGAAGTGCCCAGCCTCCCATTTCCTAATAGGGAACTGTCACTTTCATTTCAGGCAGCTGTTGGTAAATAAGAGCTCCTGGATCTTTCTGATTAAAATCTGTGAAATGCCGCATTGCCCTTCAGTGACATTTTTAACTCTGCTTTGCAATTTCGTACAAAGAAGCAAAACAGCCCAAGTTTATCCCCTCCTTTCCTTGCGCGTCAATTCTGAGTCTTATTTGGGGTTCAGTCTGAAAAAGCAACATGACTGATAAACAACTGTGTACACTTCTATGTACACTTACCCAGGAGTAAATCCAGCTGAACTCAGTGGCATTTATTGCTGTGTAGACATGTATAGGATTGTGCTGCGCATGTTTAATGCATTATACCCGCGGCCTTTGTGATAAATCCAATCAAATTGTTTTAATTCTAGGTTGTAAGTCATCCCAAGATGACGAGGCATGTGGGATGGCATATAAAAGTTTTAAATAAAATAAATAAATGAATAAATTCATCCAGTTTTGATCTGGATTTCACCCAGAATGAACATGGACCCAGAGAACACCAGTGGAGGAATTCCATATATTTCTGAGCTCGCTGTATGATCCACAGCCAAAAAATAATAAAACAAATAAAATAAAAGAGCACATGGCAACATTGGCACATGTGAAAAAACATACATTAAAATTCGTATGTTAAAAAATGCACTCAAATATATTTCAATCAATGGGAGAAAATGTGGAGATTCCAGAAAGTGTCTGTTGAGCTGTGCTCCAACAAACTGAGATGAAGCCAAGTTCCAGTCTGCAAAGTTGTACAAGAGATGCAACTCAGGTCATGTCTTATTGGGATTCAGGAAGACCATTCCCTAATCCTAGGTAGTCTTAATAGACGTACATCTGGATGTCGATCCAAGTCCCATCTTACCTTGCTTTGTGCTATTTACTCTTTTCCTCTGGCTGGAGCTACTGGATTTGTGAGTGGGCACCCCATGTGGTGAATTATGGTGCTACAGGTGCCCCCTTCTTAAGGACCTGTCATGAATCCTTGGACTGACCCCATCCAGGGTAGTCACTGGATTCTCCTGGACAGACAGTGTCTTGGAAACTTGGATCTTCCTGAGTTCCAGCTCCTTCCTGCAATTTTGGTCATTCTTTGGTCCTACCTCCCAACTGGTTCTGCTGTTCTGACTTATTCCACCCCATGTCCAAGCTTGTCTTCTAGCTCTGACCTATTCTGTGGGTCTGACCTCTTTGACACTAATTTCTGGCTTACCCCTCAGTCCTGCTCCATGGCTTCTTCCACCATTTTGACCAGTTCTTCACTCTGCAACTTGCTCATGGCTCCCAGTTCACCCAACTGCTCCCTGAGTCCCAACTGCAGCATCTTACAACTTAAGTCGTATATGAAACACTTGCTCTGAGATCGATAAACACATATTTGTATCCAGCCTATATTCAATCCCAGATACCAGGGAAATGAAATAAACTTTTGAGAAGCTTCAAGCTTTCCATTAAAAAGATCTTCCATCTCACACTGGAGACAATCTAAAGAAAAGAGCAGCAGGAAACTCACTTGCAACTTATAAATACTTCTAACAGTCAGCAAATTCACAAGCTGAAAATCACAGACCATGAACATTTAAATGTAGGAGCTCACACAGTTTCTCAGCCCCTGGGAAGATAAATTACTTGAGCTGGTAATCCAATCTGAAAACGTTTTCCCTAGATATAAATTGAACCATGGATACTTTTGTTTACAAGATCCGTTCGGAAAATGACAGGTCATTTCATTTCGCATGCAAGACTTCTGCTACGGTTCACAGCCAATTCCAACTAATATTTGAGAGATTGCAAAAGAACAAAGTATCCAAAGGACAACTCAGTGCAATGAGGCACTTCGGCTTGGGAAGGAATAAAGGATCTCTCACCCTTTGGAATAAAAGCCTGACTTCCATAGATCAAGCTGCTTTGTTTGAATTCTGCCATTTCAGTGAGTCATCATTTCATCACTTGGGCAATCTGTAAAACAGTGAAAATCTGACAATAGCATTAGAGAATAGTATGCCTTCATCATAAATCCCTGAACATCTCTTTTATCAGACTTGCAAGGTGTTGATGGAAATATTTCCTCGTTTCCGACTCCGCTCTTCTCTGCTTTCAACATTCAAGGGAGGAAAAGGGAAGGGACGTTGCTGAGAAGGGCTCGCTGGTAAAGACACGTTTGCACTCCCTCTGAAATAGCAACAGCATGGTGCGTTTTCTAATCTCCACCAAGAACTCTGTGGCTTCAGGAAAGACCGAAAAAAAAATCTGCTTTGCACAGAGCGCCATTAATTTCTGCAGTGTATGGGAACGAGTTGTGGCAACCGCAGCTCGCTTGGGCCTGGTTGGCTGAGAGAGAGAAAAGGGGGAAAGGGGGCATTCCGCTAGCTCTGCTGAACCTCGCCCCCCTTCCCCTTTTGTCCTCAGCCCTGTCCTTCTGTGACATGCCTTTTAAGTGTAAATCTGCAGGCAGGGTCCATCTTCTTGTACTGTAAGCTGCTCCAAGGGTCCTTTTGGCCAAGGAGTGATGGAAATACTTTTGCCAATATGAATGCTAATAAATACAAATGCTAAAAAGGCACTAAGTTAAGCCATGCCTTGTCTGTGCAAGAGTTTGATACATGTCCGAGGGAATCAAGGTTCCATCTGGATGCCAGGAAGAACTTCCTGAGAGTTGGGACCCCAAGGGTATGGAACGGGCTTCCATGGGAGGTGGTTGAAGCCCCAAAAGTAAGCGGGTTCAAGGACAGGCTGGACGTGCACATGGTGGGCATGTCGTGAGCGGAGCCGGTTGGAGCCAGGGGTCAGACTAGATGGCCCGGGAGGCCCCTTCTGACTCTCTCTGTTTCTAGGTTCCCATATTTCTACATCCCCTTCCATTTAATTCACAGAGAACACAGACATGCCAGGAAAATGCAGGCCTGGTGCTCGAATGACTGGTGTGCTAACATCGAATGGCAAGGGGTTTGCACACAAAGCAAATGCATTTAATTGTGATGTGTGTGTGTGTGTGTGTGAGAGAGAGAGAGAGAGAGAGAGAGGGAGAGAGGGAGAGGCATACATGGGCAACCAATTTTACCCACACCATGTTGCTTGCTATGGCCTCAGCTTGAAGAAGGCATTAGGCAAAATAGGGAAGAAACTCACCCCCCAAATTTTTTCATGAGTGCTCCAAACTGCACATTTCTAAAGTGCAGGTTTTTCTTACACAAGCATTTTGCAAATGTGCACAACAAGCTTGTTGAATGTACAAGCCTTGCCTGCAAGCTGCAGATGGGGGAGCTTTAAACGACGGGAGACAATGTTCCCCGTACACTTCCGAAGCCTTGCAGGTGACCCGCCATCTTCGTACCTTGTTGTGAAAAATCCCACGGAGTCATTCTGTGCTGTTGCTTCCTCTCTTGGCCTCTCGCTCGCACTGAGGCGCTGCAAGCGCTAATGATACAAGAAAAGGAGGAGATGCTTTGCATTTGCTCCCTCCCCCTCATAATTTTATTACACTGTTGTCATGTTTCATGGCCACAAGCAGCGGAGAAAAAAGAGACAGAACATTCTCTCGAGCCCCCATGACAAGGCTAAATTGTGAAGCTGTCTGTCACCATTCATTCATTTCTAAACTGAAGTTAAGCCCCAGAGCAGAATCAGTGACACTCTGAAAATGAAATTAGAAAACTATCTCAGTTAAAACATATTTGGAAGGCCACTGTGAGATCCAAAGGAGCTCAGACAACTAATACCATTTTTATGCACTTCCCCCTGGCATGTGCCAGATGCGGACGCTACTTTTATATTGCAGCTATGTGAGAGGCGAAATTTAATGTAATATAGGAGAGTAGGACACAATGGCCGAGCTGCGAGCATTGATTTCTAAGGCTGGCCAACCCTCTGCAGACGTGTGAACACAGTGCGCATTTTGGTTGCTTACGCAAAAGTGGATCTTTTGAACTTGAAAAGGGCTCCCAGGCCACTGAATTTCAGACAGGGCTGGTAAAGGCTGCCAGGTGAAACCCGCTCCTTTCTTATGCGATAAAGGCCACCTGGACCCTGCTTTCTCAGAGCCAGTGTGGCGCAGTGGTTAAGAGCATGGGACTGGGACTCAGGTGATCTGGGTTCGAGTCCCCGCTCAGCCATGGAGCCAGCTGGGTGACTCTGGGCCAGTCACAGACGCTCAGCCCAACCTACCTCACAGGGTTGTTGTTGTGGGGATAAGATGGAGGAGGAGATGTAAGCTGCCTTGAGCCCTTTGTAGGAAAAAGACAGGATATAAATCGATAAATAATAATAATAATAATAATAATAATAAATGCTTCTTCCAATATGTTATGCACTGACATCTTCTGGGTAGATCGTCCTAGATGTTCTTCCAGATACCTAAGCTAAAACCTTTTTATTTTCCCATTGTATTAAGGTTTAACTATTTTAACATGTTTTTTATTGTGGATTGGTTAAGAATTTGACTCAGATGATGTGTTTTATTCTATTTTGTCTTATTGTGAAACCATCTCAAGATCATGGTAAGGGACGGTCTTAAAAAACTTTGAATAAATAAATAAATAGTAGATAGGTAGATAGGTAGGTAGGTAGGTAGATAGATAAGTGTGAATATGTATTTCAGTTAATAGAGTCAGAACAAGCTAGAATTGCCATGAAATTCCATAAAAAATGAAAGGTAAACAATAAGGTTTCTACTTTGAAGTGGTATAATTACCTTCAGCAAGTAAAGCAATGCATATTTATAATGTATAAGAAATTAACTAAAATTCAATTTTGACAGGGTTTTATCCAATCCACTCTTACCTCTCCAAACACAGACTCAAATGCAAGTCTGAGTCCACATGCAAAGTAGACCCATTTCGACGCTTGCAGTGTGATCTGATTCACAGGTGCAAGAAGGCCCAAAGCTGCCCTCCATCTTCTGCAATCCCGTTTTCTCCGCACAACAGACTGGAACAACAATATCTTTTATCCCTTTCATTGGCTTTTAGCTAATGCAGGAAATTAAAACTGCAATCAAGGCTTCAGAAAGAAAGCTGCAGAATTTCCGTGCATGAATGACTGCGAGTATAATTCTCACATTGCTCTGCTCATTAGCAGAAAGATGCGTTTCAGAATTGGGCACAGAGAAGCTTCAGTTGTTATGAGAAAGAAAGACTTCCAAACCATATGTTGGCCCATTTTCCTCTTTTGTCCCCAAACAATGCTACTTAACTATGTCCCTGATCAATCTGTGCAGTTTTTCCTGTCTCCCTTGCCCCTTCCGGAAACATCTGAGAGTTTTGGTGGGGAGGGGATGGAAGCAATGTCAAAACATAGGTTTAGCATCCGCTGTCTTTTAAGCACCAGCACCTTGCTACCAGAATATCAACAGTAAACACACTGAGGTGATAAACTTCATCTTCCAGTAGTTGTATCTCCACCAGAAAATCCAAAAGCTATCTGCTGATGCTTGCCCAAGTATGGAGAAACAGTCCAGTGCGAGTTTTGCAACATTTTCATTTTCTGATAAGGGGCTGAACCATTGTAAATAAGGCATATAAGTCATATATCTCTGTGTACAGAGTCTAAGGTTGAGTGAATATGTCACAGTCTATTCTGCTCAGATTTTCATTTCCCGTCATTTCTCCATCAGTTTTCATTTTTCCTGAACTTGTGCTAAAAAGCATGAACTTGTGCATTTAAGTATTCATTTCCCAAAACGCAGATCTGTGTACAAGCAATTTGCCAGTTTTAGTCTATGTGGGAAATGCACTTTAGTGTGTGTGTGTGTGTGTGTGTGTGTGTGTGTGTGTGTGTTTAGTTCAATTAGGGGAAATGCACGCTTGAAAATGGTACATTTTTCCAGAGCAAAACAAGGATCTTATGTTCAGGAATGCAAACAAAGTGAAACAAGCTTTGGTTAACATTTTGGAGAACCTCAATGAGTTCAGATATTTTATGTACACCTGCTTCTAGTATTTGTAGATATTTCTGTGCAAAGATGTCTCTAAACTACAGTTTTATATACAATTTTCTTAATGTGTGCATTTTTCAGACATATCCTATGTCTATAATTCTATAATTTGCTTTTGTGTGGGTTTTTTCTTTAGAGTTGCATCTTTGCTCATAAATTTTGATGTGAGAACTGTTCGGTGAGGTTCAGATAATTACAAACATCATGTCATAACTCTGCATGTGCAGGTTTGGGAAGTGACAATTGTGTCAGTTTCTATTTAAATACAAACCATCCACCCCAGTAAGCTTTATTAATGTGTAAACAATGCCAATGGATGCCCAAAGGAGGCAACCTTTGCCAGTCCTGATATGGACTACCCTGAAGTGTGCACTGAAAATCTGGCACATGCATTCAAATATTTGGTGCAGTTCTTTCTTTCTTTCTTTCTGGATTTATATCCTGCCTTTTTCCTACAAAGGGCTCAAGGCAGCTTACATCATTCTCCTCCTCCATCTTATCCCCACAACAACCCTGTGAGGTAGGTTGGGCTGAGCATCTGTGACTGGCTCAAAGTCACCCAGTGGGCTCCATGGCTGAGAGGGGACCAGAACCCAGATTGCCTGAGTCCCAGTCCCATGCTCTTCACCACGATGCCACACTGGCTGTCAGTTCTTAGCAGGTTGAAGTGGAACAGAAAGGAATTATGGGCAAAATCATGGAAAAGGGACAGCAATAGGAAATTGATGGAATTGCCCATCCCTCTACCCATTGTCTGGGTTCATTTATTTTAGAATCGGTTGTATAAGATCGTCCTTAACTGATTTAAGAAGTAAGGAGGCAGGGGTAATTTTTACCAGTCCACTTGATGGAGCAGTCCTTCCTTCAACTCCAACCTTTGATGTCTGCTGGATTTTTCTTCATGGCCAAAACGGCACCATGAGGAGGTCACAGCATGCACGGGGAACTTTATGGCTTGCAGAAATACAAATGCAACTCTCACATGGCATTCTCTTTAGTCCAACCCACTTTCTAATGTGGGGCACTGCCTGAGTTTTTGTTCCCTATCATGGAGCTACGCTCAAGTTCTTCTGCTTCTGAAGTTCTTATTTCTGGCTGTGCAGGCAATCTCGAGAGCTGCAGCTATGTTGTCGAGGAGGTAAATGGGATTTCCTTGAGTCTGACCATACTCGTCTTACGTAAGGTTACAAGAGCTTTGCACATAAGCTGAACTCTTACACAAGGCATGGGTAACCTCCGTTATCTGAGTGAGCACAGGGATACCTGAGACTAAATTCAAACTCCCCGGGAAGTAGATGCAGTAATCCAATCATGCAAAGCCAGTTTGGGTGTAGATGCACATAAATTGGCTCTTTTGCCTGAAATTGAGTTCACAGAATTTAACCGCAGAAAACTCCCCGTACCAAATCAGGTTTTAATTAGCAGCTTGCAAGGTTAAGACATTACTGACAGCTGGTTTCTCATGCTCATCTTTGAAAGATTATTATTTTTTTTTCATCAAAGGAAACTTAACAGCTATTTCCCTTAACACTTTCCAAAGCTGTCTAGATTTTCATTTAAACAGGGGGCAAAGAAACCCTTTAAGGACTTCCAAGTTGCTTTGCCAATGCTGGAGTTTTAGACTAATGAGACATTAAGAGTGTGATCCTTCATTAGAGGGCTTCTAATTGCCCTTAATGAGAAGGCCAGGTGTCCCAGAACAACATGATTGGGCTTGAGACTTGCTGATCTGCTTTTTCCACCCATGCCACCTTCTGCAGGGTTCCATCTAGCGGGACACCTCCTTCGTGGTGGCCTCTCCTCTAGACCTCCCTTCACTGGTGCACCAGATGCTGCCCATTATGTGGTTCAGATGATTATTAAGAACTTGCTCAGTAAAGCAGTTTTTCTTCTTCTTCTTCCAGTCATTCGTTTCTCTAAGCGTTGTGCACCTTTTGTCATGATCTATTGCTCTACGATTTGCTGTAAAACATTTCAGGGTTTTTGAAAAATGGGAAGCAGTGTATACAAATGATATTAGTAAACCTTGAGAAGAGAAGTGGTGTGCATCTCTTCACTGACATCTTCTGCAGGAAGGCTGGTATTTGTGGTTCTTTGACCTACACGCATATTTTGTTGTTCTGTCGCAAAGTCACACCCAACTCTTCGCAACCACATAGGCAACATTCCTCCGGGCTCTCCTGTCCTTGACCGTCCCTCGGAGTCCATCCAAGCCCACACCCACTGCCCCAGTGACTCCATCCAGCCACCTCATCCTCTGCCGTCCCCTTCTTCTTTTGCCTTCCATCGTTCCCAGCATCAGGGTCTTCTCCAGGGAGTCCTTCCTCCTCATTAGGTGGCCAAAGTATTTGAGCTTCACCTTCAGTATCTGGCCTTCTAAAGGGCAGTCAGGGTCGATTTCCTTGAAGACTGACTGGTTTGATCTCTTTGCAGTCCAAGGGACTCTCAGGGGTCTCCTCCAGCACCACAGTCCAGCAATATTTGCAAGCATGGAGGCAGAAATGGGATGCTGGTTGATGCATGTGTGTCCTTCTACACGGAGCAGCTTGGCTTCCATTGCCTCTTTTAGAAATGCGCTGAGGCCGCACACTCTGTGCAACACTTAGAGAAAAGTTTATTTTTGAACAACGTGCAGGCTGTGCAATATCATAGTTGCATCGTTTCTAACAAAGCATGAAATAATAATGCTACCCATCTGTGAGCGATGAACTTAAGTAGGTGAGCAAATCCACTGGAGACCAAGAAGCTGTTCATTAATTTGGTTTAATGTGTCCTTTCATTCTCTGCAACAGAGAGCCGAGATTGTGCTGGGAACTGGCTTGCCTGCCATTAATCAATGTTTTCCCCACAGTTTGGGCAGCATTCCAGGGAAGAGAGAAGAGTTGTTTTGTTGTTTGCACAATTTCATAAAACATACACAAGAGTGATAAAATCTGGCAATGCTGTGAATTTCTACCGAACTGTTCCTTCCCTTCACCCTGAAAGAACTTCTGTGAAATTGGACCTATCATATCCTGGGGAATGTTTGTGTTTTAAACAGTTACGGGGAGATAATCACAGAGTCCAGGCTGCCTGGTGCATGCTGGGAGTTGTAGGCCTTTTTGCCCTCTAAACCTGCACAAGATTGTTCCTACAGTCTGTTAGACACAGGATTGTATCTACGACCTTTTAGGCATTATGGATCTCCAGCACCCCCTTTGGATGTCTACGCCCGCTTTGCATTCCACCACTTTTCCTTGGTCGAAGCAGAAGTTCATTCCATTTGTGCACCAGTTTGCCATTTCTTGGAAAGAAGTCACCTTGAAAATCCGTGTGTTTCACACTCCTCTTAATATACATCTCTTGTATGCCTTTATCCTAATGTATGCATTTGGGAATGCAATCATTCCTAATAAATGCATTTTTGGTGAATGCTTTCCTCTGATGTATCCATTTCTGTATGCAGTTGTTCCTATATATTCCAGTATACATTATTTAAATTCAAGAAAGAGTAGTGCGGAATTTAGAGAAGTGCAAAACCCAAAGGATAATTACATTCCAGTTGAAGATTAGTTCAAGTGTGCATTAATTTGATTCATATTAAAGCACTAACCAAATGGATTCTATCTCCCTGACTAATGTTGATACGCCCGTGAAGAATGACCAATAATGCTTACATATACCGGTGCTGCCGTTGGTTATATGTACAGTACAAAATAAAGTTAGAACCTGTCATTTTTAAGGACTTAGATGAGATCACAGTCACCTCCAATGAACCTTCGTGAACAAGCGCAAGGTTCTCTGGAGCCCACCCAAATGCGCACTGGCTAGACAGCTAACGTGCTAAGAAAGATGGCTTGCAAAAAGGTCGTGGGGGGATGAAAAGGGAGCCCATAGATCTCCGAAACATGTCTTGACAAGCCCAGCAAGAAAGCTTTTTCCTGGACTCATCTAGGGACTAAAAACACATTTTTTTTTCCTTCGGAGACCCGCATTTTTATAGCATCGGAGGCCTATTCGTGTTCACTTCTGTGACTCTGCATTGGAAACTGGGGAGTCTTAATCTGGTCCATTAGTAACACGAGAAGTCTGGAGATCTCGAGGCAACATTAAAATCAGTCCAAATAGCTTCCCCTTCTACTGACTCTATGAGAGGGGGATGCAGGCACTGAAAAATATATTTATCCAAGTCCTTCTGGCATATATGCCACACAGCTATTCTCTCATGTTCAGAGAATTTCTGTGCCAATCCAATGGGCAACCCCTGAGTTGTGTATAGTCAAAGATCCTTCACTGATTCTTTTCATCCAGATTTATAGGACTCAATAATCTACAAGCCTTTTGACTTATCCTATTACTAGGGCTAGAGACATCAAGGCTATAGGGACTAGATACTTCTGTCCATCTCAGTCTCACTGAGACTGTAAAGTCTCTGCACCTCCCTTTGAGGTCAAGTTCCTTATAATAATAATAATAATAATAATAATAATAATAATAATAATAATAATTTGCAGTTATAAGACAAAATGAAAAAGAGAAGGCAACAAACTTCTGTGCAACAAAACTGCTAACAAGAAGCATGGTCATTCACAATAACTATCATGACATCACTCGTGTGTGTGTGTGTGTGTGTGTGTGTGTGGTTAAGAGAACAACTCAACACCCTCTGACTCTTATATTCATGGTGGCTTCACTCACCCAGTGACAACCTGTTCACTACCATTGTGTGAGGAATCTGGCACTCAGGTGAACATCAATAGAGTTACATGATTCATGCTGTTTCTAAGGTAAACATTTTTTCAAAACTGCAAATGAATCGGCATGGATTCGCACCCCAAATACATTTGGCTCTAGTATGGCTCATGAAGAATTGGCAAATTTGAGCAAATCATAATCTGCACAAATTAGATTTTTTACGAATTAGCTGATTCTGCAAAAAGAGCTTCATACCCATGGGTTTCAAAAATGGTCGGTCCACTTTAGAGACAGAAGTCCATAAAAAAAGCCCGAATCTGATCATTGGCTTAGAAGCAACCAAGAAATCCATTCAGCTCACTTGACCTGCCATTCCCTGGTCCAGGAGGACTTCTCTCCACTCTGCATCTCCCACAACCAGAAGAGCAGGCCAGCTTCTCACAAACATACCTCTGTGATGCCCCATGAGACATCTCCCCCTGCCTGTGAATCAGCCTTCATTTTAAATCAACAGACTAATGTGGATGGAAACAGGGGCAGCTAATTTAGCATTAGAATCTAGGTGAAGCTGGTGAGAACTTTTCTAGTCAAGCAGATTCTGTCACAAACTTGCTGTTGCTTTTGCCTTTTATAAAAGGATCTGCATGTACAAATGGCATGGCGAATGGGATCTGGAGGGTTGGGTCCAGTTCTAGGCACCATAGTTTAAGGAAGATGTAGAAGACAAGCTTTAAAGGGTTCAGAGGAAGATGATCCAGGGACTGGAAACAAAACCCTGTGAAGAAGATCGAAAGGACTGGGCATGTTCAGCCTCAAGAAGAGAAGGATAACACTCTGCAAGCACTTGAAAGGCTGACACAAAGAGGAAGGCCAGGATCTCTTCTTGATCACCTCAGAGCACAATACACAGAATAAGGCCCAAGTTACAGGAAGATAGTTCTATGCCTCGCAGTTTGCTGGATGACTCTGAGTCCTTGACTCAGCCTAACCAGGGATGTAATGAGGACAGCATGGCAAGGAAAAGGAGGATTACATAAGCTCCGTTGGCTTCCTTGCAGGAAAAAAGGCAGAATACAGATATAAAACAAACACACACGCCCAATACTCGCAGCTGAACGGAGGGACGCACGGAATGTGGAATCAAGCGCTGCTCAACAATCACGATCAGCATGGAAAACCATGAAAAGTAGCACAGGCGGTCTTTTGTGAGTCTTTTTAATACAAATTAATGCCCGGCTTCTGCTAGTCCAGGAGATCCCGTAGCAACGTGTTCCCCAACAATTACTTTTTGCAGGATGGCAAGTTTGCAAGGAGAAGCATTCAAAAATCTAAATCCCACCTCACAGATTCTCTCCCGCCGACCAGAATAGCAGCTTTTAATGTGTCAGGATGAATTATTGAAATGGATGGTCTATTAAAAATGAATCTGAAGCCAGGACAAGTTACGAATGAAGGCTCCACGACTACAGCAACACCAGCCAAAGACAACCTTGACGGAAACCTATGCAGTGCCACAATTCTTAATGATATTTGGATTTCTCCAAAACTTCAATTAAGCTCAGAATGAATTACACAGTGCTTATTCATTAATGAGTTCATTAGCACAGACAAATGCACACAGAAGATGAGTTCTGTGACATCCTCCTCCTGCTACTTGTAACTAGCCCTCATATCCTGCCAGTAATTACAAAGAATATGCAATAGTTAAAAGAATTTTAAAACACTTGTTACAGGGAAATGGTGGATAATGCATTTTCATTAGCTGCATTGTCTCGCTCACACCACAGGCTAATTAAAACCTAATTGAAATAACAGTACGAGAAACATTTCATCCCAAGTTTAAATACTGTACTTTCCTCTTTATGATTACAACAGTGCTCACTCCAATTCTGGGCTTCAAATAACTAAATTGTGGATCATAAAACAGCCACGTTTTAAACAAAATTATTCCTCTCAGCAATCACGATTGTACTTTTCCTCCATTGTTAGTAAGGTTGATTTTTGAATTTTCTCTTACTCTGTGGAAGTGTTGGTAGATCTAATTTAATGCCAGTGGGAAAAACCACACATTAAGGAATATTAAAGACAAGCTCAACTCTAGGAAGGAAAGGCAATGATTTTCAGCAGGAGGTTGCCCAGTATTTTAAAGCATCACTTGTCCTATTTGGTTTTTGTTTTCACCTCCTGGGAAAATGTTTTCATGCATTGAGAATGCAAATTGAGAATTCCAGGGGTGAGCTTTTGTTTTCCCTTGTGTTTTTGTTTGAAAATAATCTCAATCCATCCGGTCCTGTATTGAGAATGCCACCTGGAGTACAGTTTTTGGATTTTTTCCCTCACATTTCCAAACAAGTAACACATTAAAAAAAAAAAAAAAACCCAAACCTTCTTTCTTAAAAGTACATGTTGAAACACATGTTTTTCAAAAGTGTATATGTTTATGTTTTTGGAAAATGCTCAGAGAAACACAGACTTTTCCCATCTGAAATGCATAATTTTCCCCATTGGAATGAAGTAAAACAAAAATGAACAAAAAACCAAAAATTGGTATTAGCTTACCTGAGCTTTGACATAAACATTCAAATATTCTGGTGAGCTCAAATATTACTGGTTCTTCCATCCCATGAATCCCTGAACATATTCATGGATTCATACAGGTTCTCTTGAATCTCTCAGAGACGTTTGGTACCATAAACCATGGTATCTTTCAGGAGATGCCATGGCTTTATTTCCGTGTCTGATTTGGGATGTGGAGGAACTGTATTGTGGCAAACCAGAAAGAACTAGGCCAAGACACTGAGACTCAGACAAATGCACCGCAGGGAAATTTGGGCACCATCCACATTTTTCTGGACTGTAACTTCCAATATGCCTGACTCTTGGCTACATCTGTTGGAAGCCATGATGGCTTCGGCCCTACACATCGGGAGGGCAATTGTATATCAAGTCCATGCATACTTGCACCCACACTATAGGGATTGGGTCCACCCCTCCTCTAAAACAGCCTTCAAAGGTTGTAGAATCGGGTTTTGATTTGATTCATTACATTTCTATGCTGTCCCATAGGGTTCCCTGGGAACCTTACAACAAGACAAGATACAAAAGAAATACAATGATATAGTCAAATTTTACAATAGCAAAAACCAAAAATTGACCTAAATGCAGTAATATAACTATGGCAAATACATGTTCAAATACAGTAAGGGCAGCATAACAGCGCAAAATCAACAAGGCTACTTGATACAATAATGGAAGACATAATATTAAACAATAGCCAATGGAGATTTTGAGTCAGATAAAGAAGTGGGCCCAGAATCCACGCCGAAATGGCAAGACCACCAGACCCATGAATAAGGTGGAGGGTCACCTGGAGTCAGGCCGTTTCAAGCTCTATGGGAAAGTCAGTGAGTGTGCTAATATGGAAGGCAAACCTACGAATGCATTGAGTAATCCATTTATCCAAGGACATGGCATCAAGAGAAGAGGGCTGCAGAGGCTCCAGGTGACTGGCCCTTAAGCAGTGGGAATTGCCTTGAAGGTGCGGTTTGAGCTTCCCCGTTTGGAAGAGAGGGGAAGAAACCTGATTGGAATCAGCTCCTTAGCACGAAGCCATACTTCCCTGATGGCCAATATGCTAAGTAGACTTCGTTCTTTTGTTGTCATCTTCTGCAATACTCTTATTTTATGCTGCAAGGACAGCCTACCTGGTCAGCATTAGCATAATAAAGACTGCCTTAGAAAGCCATTGTCCGCATCTGCTCTCCTGGAAGAAAGGAAGAAAGGAGAGCTAAAGCAAGGGCCACCACTTTATAGAAATTAATATGTAAAAATCGAGCTCGGAGGGAGCTGGAAGAGAACAATCTTCAGCTTCGATAGTAGTCACTGTGAAAATGAGCTCTGAGATTTATAGACAAGTCTTCTTGCTTGGCCTGAATTGCTCCCCAGAAATATATAGCATTGATCCTTTGTGCTAATAAATATGCATCATTTTCCAGGTTCCTTCACAGGGGATTTGAGACTCAGCCTTCAGGCTTTGAGGGGACACGCCATTAAAGAAAGAGGGATTATTCAGAATAGTGAGAAAACCAGCGTGTTAGCCTCTGTGTCATTCTAAACCAGAGAAACATTTTTTCTAACGATCTTCAACTCCTTTCTTTATCCTTTTGTATTTCCCCCCCTCTGAGTTCCTTCCCTTTTGTGCAAATTGGATATTACCCTGTTTCATCTTATGAAACTAAATAATAAAAGCACTAATAAATGCAGCAAGAAACACTGTGAAGCCTGAACATCCCTGATCCAAGTTATCAAATCTTGTTCAGATGCAGAATGCGTTACAAAGGCCAGGAGAGCTGGTAGGAGTAACATCTGAGAGACTGGCTCATCAAGCGAGACTTTCTGTTTGCAGTCACTGGATGTATCTTGGGGTTTTTGTGAAAAAATGTATCTGGAATTAGTGACCTGTGTTACACTGTTCTATGATTCTATACAGCAGTGGAACCAGCTGCCTAGAAAGGTGGGGGGCTCCCCCGCATGGGAGACATCCAAGAAGAAACTGGACTGCCATCTGAGTGGGATGGTGTGACTTGGTGTCCTGCAATAGCAGGGGGTGGACCTGATGGCCTTTATGGCCCCTTCCAGCTCTACTATACTACTCTATGATTCTAAGAGGAAGAGGAGGAGGCAGAAGAGGAGGTACCTCAAAGGCTGTTACAAGGAGAAAGGGCAAGATCTCTTCTTGCTGATAACAGAGTGTAGGACATGGAACCATCAGTCCAAGCTGCGGCAACCCAGATTCAGGCTGGGCATCAGGAAAAGCCTGTTTTGCCCAAGGGCCTTCCAAATTCTGGAGCTGGCGCTGGACTCAGCGGATCCTCTGTCTAGTTGTACAGCACAATCACCTGCGTCCACACTCACCAGGAAGACTAACTGATTCAATGAAATGTTCTTCTGAGGAAGCAGAGGTTAAGCCCTTGCTGCACTCGGCAGAAGAGCAAAATTGAGAGGAACTGGCTGGTCAGGGATAGATCTGATGAGGTCTCAATGTATATCTCAGCCAGTAGATCCAGTCAGTTTAAATTTGGTACATCACCACCACCATCAGCATATTCCTTTTATGTCCCATCTTGCAAGGACCCCAGGGCGGGTCACCTAGCCCTCCTCCACTCCATTGTACCCACGTAACAACCATCCTGGGAGAGACTGGCCCAAAGCCACTCTGTGGGCCTCATAGTTGAGTGCGGACTCGGATACGCTAACCACCACACCTCACTGAAGTAACTGGTTTCCCTGAGCATCTGCCTCCCACCCAAATTTATTTCCTGGCGCTATATCCCGTTTTCCCTTTTTTTCAAAGTGGCTCGCGCCATTCTACTCCTGCTGCCCCAACCTTATCCCATGCACATGGAGAGAGAAGATGACACGTACACAGCAGTCCATTCCTAGCACATGCACACGTAGCGAAAACATCCTTGCTCCTCTATGCACAGTGCATGTACTTGCGCTTGCTTATTTTTCCCCTCGCATAGCTTGCAAACAAAACGTTTGCAGGACCTTAGCTTTCCCCTGGACAGAACAAAGCACAGCTGGCTCCCAAAAAGAAAAATCCCCCTCCCCCGGTTTGCTCTCCGTTCAATGCTTCCATAAGTAATAGGCTCATTAAGCCACTGTGAAATGGTGATTTTAGCATTCAGGACATTTACCTTCATTTGAAACATGCATTGAATTTTGCTGAGCTCCACGAGAAAGAAAATCCAGCCAGATATCTTAGAAGTATTCATGCATTTGGCGTTCAGGAGGTATAGAACACATAGCAGGATTAATATCCATATGACTGTAGTAAATATACTAGTGAAAAGGCTTGTTATAACTGAAAAGGCTTTGGGTTTCAATGATTCAGCAAGCTGGTGGTTATGAAAGACAGCTCTGAGCTGGTGTCTCCTTCCCACCCCGGAGAGGTGAAACTTCACTTCCAGCCAGCAGGCGTACAGTGCCCCAGGGCTTGGGAGGCCAATCCAGCCCTCTGCGAGTATAGTCTGGCCCTGGAGGGTTGGGGGAAGGTGCTTCGCTAGCTTTTGTGTAGTGTGATCCTTATTCCGAAAGACTGAACCGATTCTCCTAAGACTTAGGCTATGGCAGTAAGAGCTTTAGGGTATTCTTGGGTCTTTAACCTCACCCACCACTATGGGCACCCTGAAAGTTGTGTGGCATTTTGTCTCCCCCTTCTTCCAAGGAGACCAGGAGAAAAACTTTCAAACTAAAAGGATTTATGGTGTTAAAGCTGACCAGCTAGGCTGGCTTTTTGTGCAAGAGTGATGAAGGAGTTGACCACAAAAGAAAAACGTCAGAATACCGGCCATTAGGGGAATGGGGCTTAATATTACGGAATTGATTCTCCCATGGTCTCTTAGGCTTTGTGCAAAATGACAGAGAGGAAGGAGGGAAGGAAGGAAGGAAACCAGCTTCTCTCTCTGCCTTTAATGCCCATAATTTTACTCCCAATGCCTTTGGAATCTGCAAAGAAAGAGAAAAGAAGGGGAAAGAAGTGTGAACAACAGACAGAGGGCAGGGAAATCCAAGAGCCCAGAGTTCTTCTAAGACCAACATCCTGGAGATGAACAGTGTTCGATCCAGGAATAGCATTTGAACTCCGCTGTTTGTTTTGAGTTTGACTTTTCTAAGCCCTCAAAGTTTGTTTCCAAGCCCAAGTTGGGAGAACTTCCACTGGCATATTTATTACCAAATGTATGCCAAATACTTGTCCATCGAGCATCGTGGTAATATATGTGGACAAGAGAGTTTCATTGTCCATCATTCATAAGACATACTCAGCTAGTTCTGCTCCTCAGTGGATGATGCTCAGGCCTTTGGAAAAAGTGCAAAGTTTTCTAAAACTGGAAGATGCATTCGACAAGTGATTGCCATAACAAAGGACAGGCAGGGTTTTCTCTTACCAGCAAGAAAAGCTGTTTCTACCCTCTCCATTCTAATACCTGAAAATTGTTCTATTGATCTCCCGCTGTCTTACTTTGCTTAAAAAGTGATTGCTAGTGTTTTGTGCTCCAGTTTTTTGCCCTGTGCCGACACCCTGGTTGCTTAACAGATTCCGGATAAAAGATGCATTCATTTTAGACTTAAAAGACAAGATGACAGTCAATAACCACACAGAACTGCAGCCATCGTCTTTACATTAAAAGAAGAAAGGGAGAAAGGGAAAATATTAAATTATTAGGACCCAGGTTGGGTAGTATCGATGCTGCAAGACCTTCTGGCTTCCACTCTGATTTGTTGCAGATTGCACATCAATAAAATATGCCACAGGGAAAGGAAGACATTAAGACACTGCAAAGATTTCAGCCATGACGTTTCAACGCTTCCAAGGTCAGAGGTTTACATGCTTCCCGTGCCCAGAGGGAACCCTCAGCCCTACACCAGGCCTTTGTCTACTTAAAGGAATTCTGCAGCATCCCAAACGATGAAGGATCACACCCTCATTGTGCAATATAAAGCAAACCTGTCTTATTTCAAAGCACTTATTTCTTTCCTTGCAATCCTTTCTCAGAGCTGCATGAGGATGTCATTCCAGCTTTTAGGAATGTCATATATTCAAGCCAACAAGACCTTGATTGAGATCTATCTATCTATCTATATATATATATATATATATATATATATATATATATATATATATATATGTCATATATTCAAGCCAACAAGACCTTGAGAGAGGGAGAGAGGGAGGGAGAGAGAGAGAGAGAGATTAAGCTGAATGTAGAAGAAACCGATACTAAGAGATTCCATCAACATATCTTTGTACAGGCCCATCTGAGTGCTTAGCTCTGAAAAGTTGCGACTCAGTCATGGTGTATTCAACCAAATTTGTGCTGAATTAGAATTGCTGTCCCTTTTCTCTGGCAGGCACTTCATCTTTAGCAGTTGCATGCCAGTCAGGTAAAATTGTTGTCTTCTCCATACATAAATGGCTGTGCTTATTTTATTGGCTGGTGCCACACTTTATTTTCCATTCATTTGTGTTAAAAGAAAAATCCAAAATGTGCCAATTTCTTCACATTCAGGAGAAAAAGGACTTAAGAAAGTCAAATGTGGCAGAAATTGAACCAGACAAATCCATCCATCCCTAAATTACTTCCCAATATACTGAAGACTGAGCACGTAAGTACCAACTTTCTACCAACTCGCTTCCTTCCCAGCAAATTTCCTCTGTTAAAACCAGTCCCTCTGTTTCAAATCATTGAAATCTAAGCCCATATTTCTTTCCTGCATTTCTAGGACCCACAGCAAAACAACACTGCTTGGGACGAGGGAGAACTGGAAAATACCAAGTGCGTGTTCTTCTGGCAATTTGATTTGGACAATGCTTGACGAAGTTTAAAAAAATAAAGTCTATGAGTCATCTAATGATTTCTCTGCATGCAGAGTATGATGCCGTGCTTCAGCTAATTACATTCGGTAAGCAGAAGACTCCTAGCAGAGTACATAAATCAAGACATTTCTCTATTCATCATTGTGGAACAAACCTTCTGAGTCAATCCGTTGTCCAAAGGAAACTCAGACACAAACAACATTAGATCTTGGAGAGCAAACTAAATTGGATTTAATAGATCAGTCCCAGGAAAGATACACTTGTTTCTGGCTCTCAGCAAAGTCAGCCATAGATTTACCAATTGAGAAATCTAATTCCAGACAATGAAACTGAAGGGATTTAGAATGGACTTGCCAGAGTGCAAAGCAATGTTTGCACAAGTTCATTCGTTAGGCATCCAAAAGTTTTGAAATTGCACAAAAACCATGCAACTTTCTTTCCATTGTGATTCTTCCATTACTTTTCTCACTGGACACTTTCCAAGAACCGCATAGACTGCACCAGGTTTTTGTATGTGTGTTCAGTTCTATATAAAGCTCAGCACATCCCCCCAATTCCAAACTTCTGTTTGTTTTCGCAAAAGCCGGTGTGAGTTGTCTGCTGTTTGTGTGTGAAACACAGCAAGGGAATTTCAGAGACATTTTCAGAGATTGAGGAGTTTATTGCTTGGCAGAAGACTCCAATCTTGATTAGTTGTGATGCCTGTCATTTTCTTATTTTCTTTCTTTTCTGGTGGACAGGTCTATGTTTCATTAAGTTGTAGTTATCTAATAAATTTACATTATATTTCCAGGAAAAAAACTGGGAAGCACCAGAGTATCAACAGGCAATCAATCAGAAGAGGGTGAACCCAGGAGGAGGAGGAGGAGGAGGAGGAGGAGGAAGACAAATAGAAGGAGAAGGACAAATAGAAGGAGAAGGAGAAGCACAAATAGAAGGGGAAGGGGAAGGGGAAGGAGAGTCCTGGAAATGGGAACTGGGAACCCATTCCAGGTGGATTTGGCCCTCTGGCCTGGGTTCCAACCACTACCTTAGAACATGCCTCTTCCAATCATCCTGAATCATGGCCGGCTTGTTTGCAAGTATCCCAGTGCCGGGAGATGAAATTACATGCAGCATGTTCTGCAAGACAAATCTCTCTGCATTTTGCTTAATCCAGACAGACATTTATAAAGAAACAAACAGAGGAGCAATTGCTTAATTTAACATGTAACTAAATACAATAA